>NC_064641.1:358183433-358486463 GCF_023864345.2 Schistocerca serialis cubense | reverse complement strand
ACTTTCCTGAGCTGAAAACTTCCGCTGGCCACCAAGCTCCCCAGACATGAACATTATTGAGCATATCTGGGATGCGTTTCAACATGCTGTTCAGAAGTTCTCTACCCCGTTGTACTCTTTCGGATTATTGGACAGCCCTGCAGGATTCATGGTGTCAGCTCCCTCCAGCACTAGTTCAGACATTAGCCGAGTCAAGGCCACGTCGTGTTGCGACACTTCTGCATTAGGTAGGTGTATCAATTTTTTTGGCTCTTCAGTGTATTTCAGTTCTGCTTTCCTTTTTATTTTACCTTTTTGTTGAGCAAATTGCGTTTTGTAGCGCTACAAATCAACAATTTTCAAATAAAATCTGAATTAAACATTGACAACTTCAGTTTTGCTAGAACAAAAATGTTCTGTAGGTTACCCAGTCAATAAGTTTCTAGATAGTTCATCACTTCCACTTTTTAGGGCAACCTAGTAAGATACTGATCGTATATGTAAAGAAAGCGATCGTTATGAGGTAACGCCCGATATATGTGCAACACTCCCAATGTACTGTTAACGCAGGTATGACCTTAAGAGGGAACGACAGTGTGACGGACGAAAATATTGCTCAAATTCAGGATTTTGTGCCCGTACTGGAAAGCAGTAGACGAATGGTGCTTACTGCAATGAATAAGGCATACTTTGACTTTTTTATTGGTATTTGGTTATTGAAAAATATTAATATCTTCCTGTGTAACTGGGATTTTCCCGAGGCAGCTCTGAAAGGAGGTAGATCGACGGTTGTCGCTGTAACTCCGATTGTGGTTATCTGAAACATGAAATTAACATATGAACCTGATCCTTACAGGTGTCAGTTTAGTCCTTCGTAAGTATTTGCAAAAAAAAAAAAAAAAAAAAAAAATGGCGATTTTATAGATATTTGAAGAGAAGTATATTTTTGGAGCCCTCTTTTTTGGCCGCAAAAATACTAAATATCAACATTAGAAAATCGGCTACGATGAAGTGAAGATAATTCAGTTTGCCTTCAAGGGGGACCAAAATCATTAAAATCGCATGAAAATCGTAGCGTGGGTAACGACAACCATGCCAAAAAATTGTTTTCGAGGAAACGCGTTAGAGTTTGACAAGTATTTATCACATAAAAAAGAGACGAAGTTTGAAACTCTTACGGGATATCGTCGATGCCTTGTCCGTAATAAGTATCGCCCCGAATAGTGGGTGGCCGCATTCTGCTACTGTGACCTGATAAACCTTCATTTCCGTCCCCTAAGCCCCTTTCGTCGCTGAGCGGATAGCCGCTAGCATCTGTATCTTGACACAATCGGCGCATCTCACCGTCGGTTTTGATTTAAAGGGCATTTGCCACGTGCATTAACGCAGTGTGGCGTACACTGAATAGACATACGGCCGAATCTGAAGCAATGTTGACAATTTCGCTTCGGTCTTTTTTCTTTTTTTTTCAGGAGCCTGTCCCTTAATGAGACTATTGAAACTTTGATTCATATTTCGAGTAAAGCCGCCCAAACCACGCTCTGTCAAATGAGGTTTATCCAAATCTATATAAATAGGCTCATGGCATCGATAACGACTTGTGGCAACGGCATTTTGTGTTGTGCGCGCTCGGCTTCAAACGCTCACAGAATCGTTACTTTTTGGTGTTCGCGCGTCATATTTTGGGGAATAATTCTTCAATGTATATACATTCGAATTCCGTATTGAAAAAAAATTTCCAGTTTTTTCGACCGTCACCGTGTCGTTCCCCCTTAACTGACCAAAGATGTTAGGAAAACTTCCGTCGTGAATGCTTACTTATAGTAGTCCACAGTAGCCTCGGTAGTTTTACACCTGTACATAAAAGCAAAAAATACATGTTCGCACTCCTTAGAATTTGGTTGCTCAAATACAGAAGCAGACGAAGCATTCGAAATATCTACAAAACCTGAGTAGGAGTAGCCAGTTTTTCGTTAAGGCAGAGATGCAGTTTGCAAGTACTGTACTGACGGAAATGACAGAAGACTCTGAATGAGGAATTCAAACTCAGGAGGAACTTCGCTGCTGAGCAAAAACATTATGACTACTGTCCACCGAGCGCCGGCCGGGGTGGCCGTGCGGTTCTAGGCGCTACAGGTTTAAGTAGTTCTAAGTTCTAGGGGACTGATGACCTCAGAAGTTAAGTCCCATAGTGCTCAGAGCCGTTTGAACCATTTTTTTGTCCACCGAGAGACTGAATGCTGCCTGGTGGCGGTCGGAGCACGTGACACGGTGGAAAAAGTGTACAAGCAAAGCAGAGACGAATGGGAAGCCAAATTATCAATGATATGCGCCGCAAATGGGATAATCCGCTGACCTAAATTACTGCGATTGCTAGACCGCTACGTGTTCCCACGGTGACGCAATGTCATCATCAGTTATGACTGTAGTGGTAACAGGATCATCGAGATTGACGCGTGTGGTCAATAAAAAAGCATCGTTTGGTACTATAAATCACGTTTCTTGTTACGCCAGGTCGATAGTCACATCTGGGTACGCCGTCTTCCAGGCGAATGGTTGCGCGAAGAATGCACGCGCCACGAACTCAGGCCGACGACGACAAATCCACGGAATACTCCGTATAGCATAATATCCCCCCCCCCCCCCGGGTATTACGCTATACGGAGTATTCCGTGGATTTCTCGTCGTAATCGGAGGCACCGTGACAGTTGTGGAATATGTAAACATATTACAGACCAGCTGCATTAGTTCATACATGATATCTTACAACAGGATAACTGTCCGTGTCACAAGGCCAAAATACTGTTACAGTGGTTTGAGAAGCATGATGGTGAACTCACGTTGACGTGTTTGCCACCAAGTCCGCCTGATCTGAACCCTACGGAACACGTCTAGGACGTTATCGGGTACTAGCTCTGCGGCTACAAACCACTGGCCCCTAATTCAAGGGAACTGAGTGACCTCTGCGTAGGCATTTGGTGCTACGTACTTTTGGATTTACGAAGGACTTGTCGAATATATGCCATGCGGATTAGCTGACGTATTTCGATTCAGATGTGGACCAAAACGCTATCAAGTAGGTTTCGATAATGTTGTGGCTCATCAGAGTAGTTTTAGTGTCACGATTCACAGACGACAGGACGTAAGGAATACTTGGGAACTCTGTTGAAATGAGTGTATAATATACTTAGGACGGAACAAGGCTTAAGGTGAAACAAATCAAAGACAAAGATGATAAACAGTGGTAGAAGGTAGAAAATACGCTTGATTAAAAACTAGGAGCAATGCAGCTGTGAAAGAAGGGACAGAATTCTCCTTCTGAGAAAGCGAGATCACATGGAAAGGCCGAAGAAAAGGAAGCCATCTCAAGTAGGCTGGCACAAGTGAAGACGTCTTTCTTTAAACAAAAGTCCTCTGTTAGTATAAGGTAAACTAATATGGATATGAAGAAGAAGTTCCTGAAACCTTACGGTACATCTGGAGCACAGCATAGTACCAATATGAAAAATATACCATTGGAAAATGGAGCAGGATAAACTGACAGGACTGTGAATATTGTGATACCGTTTAATTTTAATAATCAAATGAACTGACGTAGTATGACATGAAGAAGAACTAGAGAGATAGAGTCAAGAAAGAAATCTGAAGCACACCCTTACCAAAAGAAGTGATCAGGTTAATACGACACCTGCCTCGGCATCCAGGAATAATACCCTTGACTCTGGAAGGAACAGTACAGAGAAAAAACCAGTAGAGGCAGATACGGACCAGAACATACAAAACAGATTACAGAGGATATCTGCTATAGTAGTCACATGCAGATGATGTACTGAGAGTAAAATTAGCGTGTTAAATGACTCCAAGGCTGCAATCATTATGTTGTAAAACAATTTTGCACAACGACTAAACAGCCCAGCTGTCTATGAACTTAGTCTCCAGAATCAACACATAGAAATCTTATTAATGTAGATCAAGGATCACAGTGGTATACGCGGTTAACTGGCTAAGCAAAGAGCAAGTTCAGGTACAACTGCCAACGAAAGGCATCGCACACTGTTTTCGTACTATTACTTCTAATAACGACGTGAAAGAGGTGAGACGAAGAATGGGGAAGAAGAACTAACAACAAAGGGAAACATTACAGAGAAACGTTCCCAGTGATCCCGATAACCCAGTATATCAGTTAGACGGCGTGAAGAGAATTTTATACAGCCATAGCACACACAAAATTTAACGATGGTCCGTTGAAAAATCTTCTAGGACTCGTTCACGCTTCTCTTTGAACGTATGGAAACGACAATATGAGCCAAAAAAAAAAAAAGTTGCGAAATAAAAGGCCGCGACACATGGAACACTAAAACAATCGAATGCTAGGGATTTCAAAGAGCCACAATGGGTTATTACTCTATATAACATGGAAATGTGGTTCTGCCTCAAGCAAAAGCAATTATTCTTTTTCTAGTAGCCAAAAAAATTTTGGAGAAGTTTCTCCAGCTTCAGTGGATTAATTTACTCTGTTGCATAGTATATAATCCATTTTTGCCTCATAACAGATAATAATTTTTGATATTATAGTATTACATTAATAAAAGTACTAACAGAAATATTAGCAGAAAGAATATATACCTTATTACTACATATTGGTGTTCATGTAGCTGTATAACTTTGCAGCATAGCTATAATTATTGTTCTTCAGTATGTCATCTTCAATTAATAAGATATCTTCAATGCCATGTTGCACAATTTGCCCAATTTTTACGTCTAATGTGAAATTATCGCTTCACTGTCACTGCTTTACATTCTTTTGTCAACAGAGGTCCACATGTTGTACTCTCTATCGTCTTTTTAGGTTACTGTACTAATTTTTTCAAATGAAGATTTGGGGAAGGAGGATGTATGTAAATTGTGTGTATTTACTTACTGTATATTCCATGTTTTCATCCTTTTACAGGGTTGGTGAGCTGTGTCTCTAAACACACACTGTTTCGCTACTTGTTTTATGTACACTTGTTGAGCCAATTTTTCTGTGTGTTGCGGGTGGGAATTTCGAATTTTGCAGTATCAGTGAATTTGGGGGTGCGTGTCTATGTTTGTTTCTGTGTGCGTGTGTGTGTGTGTGTATGTGTGTGTGTGTGTGTGTGTGTGTGTGTGTGTGTGTGTGTGTGTGCGTGTGCTTGTACCTGTCGTGTGTTGGCGTTGGTCTGTTTGCTGCTGTGTGTTGGGTGTTTCATTCATTTTTGTTTTGATTTTGCGTACATACGAGCCGTTAACGTCCATACGCATCTCAATCGTGTCTCCTCGTCGATGGATTGGACGACGGGGTCCAAGTTGCATGACTCTCTCTTTTACTGGATCAACCCGTTCGATTTCTGGTAATGGGGCCATCTCAGAAGTATCGTGTATGCAGATCCCATCCAGATGTGGAGACACTGGAGCAGCGTATTCAAGCTGCTTTTGACACCGTTCCGATGTAGCCTGGCTGATCTGAACATGTGAGACAGAACATATCACGGCACATACACACATGCGTTGAGGCACATGTAAATCATTTTCAACACATACTGTAATTGTGGCTGCATGGCACAGCGAGTATTAGACTGCTGTCTCTGTAACAACGTATGACTGAATAAATGGTCTCTAGCACGGAAAAAATGCATTTCCGGGAATAAGTTCATTGGCCTTTTTTTGTTTCGTAACCCCTCATCGATCAAGCCCTAAAGTTTGTACACTGTTGAAAATATCACCCTGTAAAATAAAACTTCATAAGTAAAAACACTATTAGTCAACACAACCTACTGAACAAAGTAGGCAGTAAAGCGATGTACTCACAAAACTAATACTACACGAGTCACAAATTCCAAGGTGCAAGTGCACGTAAAAACATGTCACTTCTCAGTAAAACATTGGGTGAAACGTCTGATGGGCACATGCATGATCACTAATACATCTCCAAAACACAGGCAAAAGACGGCCCTGGATGGCACATAATAATCCATGTATGATAGATAACACCCATCAGCACAAAACATAGCAGAATAAATATAATGCAAATTGAAACACAGCTCACGGTGTCGGTAAAGAATAAAAGAGAAGAAACCTACCATCTCCACAATCCGTGGGAGAAACAAAGAATTCAAAGACACACAATCCTTGGAAGTCGTCAACATATTAAAGTACACTGACATGTGTCAAATAGAACTACACGTTACAGCACTAGCCAAACACTAAATAGTGTGAAGACAAGCACACGCCACCCCATCGCCAGTCGAAGATCAGAACGGTAGAAACGAAATTAAAAGAACTCACAGACTGGACCTTGGGAATCGCAGTAACAAAATGGAACTCAGTGTCAAATAACAATCCAGTACACGAGGCAGTAAATATTAACCATTAAACTTATGAGAAGTAAGATACAATTAAAATTACTTAACGCTAGGGAAACTGATCTACCTGCATCCATCCACAACAAGATAATATAACCCGACTGAAGTCCTAGTCCTTGATGTAAAAATATATTAAACCAAAAAAATATAAAACGTATACAAAAATATAAGACATAAAAAAATATAAAACGAAATATCTAAAATGGCGATAAGTAATGCTAGACCAAGTAACGTAAAAAATCGACCCCTATCACTTTTTAAAAAGTCTAAATTAACATGGAGAATATACAGGCTATATGATGGTTCTTAGTGAAAGCAGACCACAATTGATCTTCCGCTCGTGACGGGGTGGTGTATGCTTGCTTTCACAGTCTTCAGTGTGTGACTAGCGCCGTAACATGTAGTTCTATTTGATGCATGTCAGTATATTTTAGTATGTTGACGACCCCCAAGGATTGTGTGCCTTTTAATTCTTTGTTTCTCCCACGGATTTTGATGATGGTATGTTTCTTCTCTTTTATACTCCACCGACACTACGAGTTGTGTTTTAATTTACATTATGTTCAATCTGCAATGTTTCGTGCTCATAGGTTTTATTCCTCATACGTAAGACTGTCATGTGCTGCCCAGGCGTGTCATTTGACTGTGTTTTGGAGATGTATTAGTGAACATGCATGGTTCAGACTGTATGCCCACCTGTCGTTTCAGCCGGCCGCTGTGGCCGAGTGGTTCTAGGCGCTTCAGTCCGGAACGGCGCTGCTGCTACGGTCGCAGGTTCGAATCCTGCCTCGGGCATGGATGTGTGTGATGTCCTTAGGTTAGTTAGGTTTAAGTAGTTCTAAGTTCTAGGGGACTGATGACCTCAGATGTTAAGTCCCATAGTGCTTAGAGCCATTTTAACTTTTATTTGAACTGTCGTTTCATCCAAGTTTTAACGAGGAGTGATATGTGTCTACGTGCACGTGCACCTTGGAATTCGTAACACATGAAATACTAGTTTTGTGAGTACATAGCGTTGCTGTCGGTTTTGTTCGGTAGGTTGTGTTGACTAGTAGGGCTTTCAGTTATGTAGTTTAATTCTATATGCAGATATGACCTGAAGATGTACCTCCAGGGTATGAAACCGGATGTCATACAGTGAAAAAAACAGTAAACAGCTATTGCTGATTTGTACTATCACTCAGTTTCAATACAGACTATTAACAGCTATTTGTCTGATTACTTTTAGCTTACCAAATCGCGTTACATAACTTGTAGGAACATGAAACGTATTGACCTTGACGCTCCAACAGCCGATTGCTCAGAAATCTCATGGCATCAAATAACCAGAGAACCTACAATCGACGGCAAAATTAATGAACTTGGTGATAAACTCACTGCCCTCTATGACAAACATGCACCTGTGCGCACAATCCGTGTAAGAAAATCTCCTGCTCCATGGCTGACAGCTGAATTACGTCAAATGATGACTAATAGGGATGCTGCCCACAGGCGTTTCAAGGCAGATCCGAAACCCGAGCGTTTCGAAGAATATAAAAAGCTACGGAACAGAGTGAAACAATGCATTCGCAATGTTAAAATCACGCACCCTAGCTCCCTTGTATGCAGCGATCTGACGCCCACGACTCTATGGAAGAATCTCCGTAGCTTGGGGGTCGGAAAGGCAAAATCTGAAACTACTTTTCATGGGTCAGCTAACGAATTAAATGAATTCTTCTCTGCACCTCTGAATACCCGCACGGCTGATAATTACCGTCCACAAGAATCCCCAAAGAGGATAGCTAACAACGATACCTTCCATCTAAAACATACGGCAAGAAAAGCAATAATGAGAATCTCTTCTCATGCAATAGGCAACGACAGTATCGGTATAACCATGATTAAGAATGTTGCCGATATCTTAGTACCTGTCTTAACTGACATATTTAATTTTTCCCTCGTGAACGGAATATACCCCACTGCATGGAAAAGAACCATAATTCGACCCATCCCTAAGATCGAAAACCCGCAACTGCCAAGTGATTACCGACCAATTAGCATACTGCCTGCTGTTTCCAAAGCACTTGAATATATTGTTCATGACCAAATCACTGAACACTTGCATGAATTCAGCCTATATGACAAATTTGAATCCGGTTTCTGTAAACATCACAGCACAAACACTGCTCTAATTAAAGTAACTGATGACCTGAAATATGCCATCGACAGTCGAAAGGCAACAATATTGACGCTACTGGACTTCAGCAAAGCTTTTGACACTGTTAACTTTGACATATTGCTCAGAAAAATGCAACAGCTTAATTTCTCAGATAGTGTAATGAGATGGTTTGAAAGCTACTTAAAAGACAGACAGCAATGTGTTGTCTGCGTAAATGAAACATCTTCCTGGGAACATGTTTCCTCGGGAGTGCCACAAGGATCAGTCTTAGGACCACTTTTGTTTTCTTTATATGTCAACGTTATTTCGTCGGTTCTGTCCTCCTGTAAATATCATTTCTATGCCGACGACCTCCAGCTCTACCTAAGCGTCAGACCTGAAGATGTAAACACTGCAATCGCTCAGATGAATGATGATCTGTCTTCAGTAGTGACATGGGCGAAAAACCTGTGGCTTAAACTAAATGCAAAAAAGACGCAAGTGATCTTAATAGCCCATCAGAAATTAATAAGTTCAGATTTCCGCGAACGGCTACCTCCTATTCTTCTCGACGGTACTCCAATACCATATCAGAAAACAGTTAAGAACTTGGGTGTAACTTTGGATGAGCATCTCAACTGGGCGGAGAAAACAGTTGCAGTGTGCCGAAAGACGTCTGCTTGTCTCTATGCTCTCAAAAAGTTTCGGAACATATTTCCACAGGACTTGAAACGCCAGTTCGTGCAAGCACTCGTTCTACCGAACCTCCACTATTGTGATGTGATTCAACAAGGCATGAGTAGTGAAAATAAAAGACGGCTAGAACTAACCATGAATTCCTGTGTGCGTTACACCTGCAACATTCGCTGATATGATCATGTTAGTGCTTCATACTCCGAGCTAGGGTGGCTGCGGCCGGACGAATTGCGTGACTACCACACTCTATGTCTACTTCACCGACTCCTCGTCGCGCAAGCACCCCAGTACCTTGCTTCAGAGATTAAAAACCTGTCATGCCATCATAATCGAAACACGAGGTCACTCTTATTTGGTATCGTGCCCACTCACAAAACAAAAACTTTTGCAAACTCCTTCTCAGTTGCCGCTGTCCGCCTCTGGAACAAACTGCTCCTTACCTTGCGCAAAATTCAATCTCCTGCTGCTTTTAAGAAGAAGTTGAAGCATTTCCTACTATCATCCTCATAACGTTCTCCACAAAATTAATGTACAAGGCCAATCCTCTCATCTGTCAAATAGCAAAGCTAGCGTCTCCTATCTTGCTCCTGAGATGCCTTGCTCTTCATCTATCTCTATTAGCCACGCAATCTTCTTTTCCTTTATATTTCCTTAATTATGTTTTATCATGTCTCTCTATTCTTCTCCTCCCTTCACCATGAGTCTCCCTCATACTCCCTGCTGCTAGCGCTCCTATCTAAAATCTGTCTCTTCAATAATGTCTAATTATAACAGTACTTATGATCTACGAATATAAACTCTACATGTATGTATTTTTCCAGGTGTGCCTTTCTAATTGTTTATTCACTTTTTGTACTAGATGTAGTTTAACATGCCTACTAAAACATATGAATGTAAAATAAGTAGAATGCCTGGTTAGATGTAAGAGAGGGCCTGATGGCCCTAATCTTGCCAGGTTAAATAAATAAATAAATAAATAAATATTTTGTAGTTGTCTTCATTAAGAAGAGTTTTATTGAACCTATGTATCAATTGTCAGAAATTTCTTCCTTGTGGATGATCACATGGTTTGATTTATGATGTATGGTAATGCTGAAGCTCCCAGTTTTCTGAATATGGGAAATTTGTGTAGATGCTTGCGTCTGTACACTATGATGTCTAACATTTTTGTTTTCTGATTCCATAATGGATTTTATCTAAGGGAAAACTGTGTTTATCTCCTTGTGGCGTTGTTGTGTACAGTTGTTTCCATGTAGAAAAATATGATGTCATCTACAAAATGACGCCAGTGTGTTATTCTCTGTTCTTTGGGTTTCACTGTGGTTTAGATACTTTGTTGGAAATATTTTTGTTCTGTCATTAATTCCATAATGCTTGTTAATTCTTTTATGTGGGGTTTTAGATGTCTTTTTGTTCTTATAATTACTTTTTCATGATGTTGATGGTTTCTGTAACGGGGTATTGGCATATATGTATGTGAAGTCAAACGATATGTCTGTGGCTGTTGTGAGTATGTTGATATGTATGAGCTTTTGTAATAGCTTTTTTGTGTTGTCTATTGTTGTGTTGTCTTTATATATGTTTCTGTAAGTATATTTGTGTTCCGCTGGATAGATGATATGTAAGTGCACTTCCGAAATGTACGATGGGGTGTACTGGTATTTCCTGCGTGTGAATTTTTGATAGGTTGTTTAGTGTGGGTGCCCTGGGATTCTTTTGTTTTTGGAAATTTCATTTTTTGTTTTGTGACTATGTCTGAGAATTTTTTTAAAGTGTCTGTGAATTTTTCTTGGATCTTTGTGTTGAGTCATTAGTTAGTTAAATTGTGATGTGGTCTTCTAGAAATTTTAGCTTTTTATTTTTGAACACCTTCTGTTATTACTACCATAGTGTTGTTCTTGTCTATTTCATGATGAGAGCGCCGTTGCTTCTAAGTTTATTCATTATTTTTCTGGCTGTTTTCTTTCTCACTTTCTTCCTATCAGTGGATTATTTATATGAATGCAAGGTGTCTGTTTTTTCGGAAATGTCCGAAAGAGCAGACACCACACTTTCATATAACTGATTTGCATTGATGGGAAATGGATCCACAATCTTCAGTGTGGCTGCACGTATACATTCGACCTTCACCGAGAATCTAAAATTAGTGAGCATGGAGGACAAGGACAGGGATTGCAAATAGATGGGACTAGGTGGGAATGTGAGTCAGCCATGGAGTGTGCCAAGGTAGTCCACGCATGTGCGACAAGCACTTTCAGATGGTGCAATGGTTAAGGCAACTGCCTACTAAACAGGAGATGCTGGGTTCGAGTCCAAGTCTGGTACAAATTTACGCTTATCGCCACTGATTTAGCATAAAAGTCCCAATGCAGGTTATATCATTCACTCCTACCCCTTTCTTCCCTTCACCCCCGCCCGCACTCCACCTTCAATTTACATAAAATGTTATTTTCGATTTTCTCTGTTATGTATCTAATTTCCAGTGCTATTGACTCTCTTGTTAGGCCTGCGCTGAAGTTGGAGTTGTTGCTCTTCTTTCGTTGTTTTATTATGTACTCACTTCTTGTTATTAAAATTTCCACTGTCTTGTGTGTAACCCGCATGCTGATATTATATTTAGGACCTCTTTCTAGCAGGTTTAGTTCTTGTTCTGGGAACTGTGTATCAATGAGGTTGACCAGTCATATGTGGAATGTGTGGTTTGTTTGCCTATAGTTTTTAACAGTAGCTGGTGTGTAGTTTCTGTTGTTTACTCTATTTTCTTTCCATTAGAGTTTCTGAGTGGTGTTTGAGGCTGTTCATGATGTCATTAAGCATTTCTGTGATTTTTATGTGATTTGCTATTTCAAGATGGGTTTTGGACCGTCCAAGAATGAGCATGTCTCTCTTGGGAAGTAGATATTTAATTTCCTATTCAACCAACCAACTTCTCCTTTATTGATGTTGTATGCAGGTTTACTGTTTACAGTGATATGCACATACTTAAGCATTACTTTATGAGAAAAACATATTTTGTTGAAACTTGTATTAAATATAGTCTAATGTAGTTGTTCTGTTATTCGTAGTTGACGTTGCTCGGAAATCCCTGGCATGGCCCTTGAACAATCATCTTATGCTGAAGCTTTTTCTGTTCCACGTTTGCTTCCTAGTATATAATATAGAAATGTGTTTCTGCCTTAACCAAAAGCAATTCTTTTTGTTTTAGCACCCAAACGTGTTTTGGAGAAATTTCTCCCTCCTCAGTGGGTTCATTTATTCTCTATTAAATAACATATAAAGAATTTTTTCAACACAGTACATAACAGTTTTAGAGGTTGTAATCACACTGGCGTTCATATGGCTGTCTAACATCACAATAGAGTTATAATTATTGTCCTCCAGTATGCCCTCTGCAATTAATAAGGGTTTTTCAATGTTAAATAATTTGCCAAGTTTTAGGCTTAATACGAAATTGTCAATACTTTACGTTCTGTTGTCAGTAAAGGTACGCAGTTTTACCCTTCGAGTATAAATACTTTATGTTACAGTACTAATTTTCGAAAATGTGCTGAAGAATATGTTGATTGTGAATAGGCTTTGTGAAATGGTGAGTTGGGGAGGGTGGGAAGTATGTATGTAAATTGTTCGTACCTACATTTGTAGATTTCGCATTTTCATGCTTCTAGTGAGTGGCTGAGCTGTGCTTGCAAACACACTCTGCTTAAAAACTTCTGTGCACTGTTCTCAAGCAGCCGGAGTGTCTGTATAATCAGGTACTGGAAAATTTATATCCCTTGTGTATGTCAAGACGTGTTTTTTACGATGAAGACGGTGCTAGAAAGATATCCTGCACCAGGAATTAGCGGGAAAAGACTTGCAGTACGATGCCACAAGGGAAATACACGAACTTCAAAGGATGGAGAATAACTGAAATGATCGTCTATAGGACTTACACCAGTCACCTGAAAACGTCATTAATGTATAACACTGCCCGCACATAACACTCTAAAATTACTTATTGATAATAAGAGACTGCTCGGCAAAAGTCACGGACGAGACAGATAAAGCAACATAACATATTAACAACTAGGTTCAAATAAATGAAAGTGTTGAAGCATGTTTCGAGAGATGTCCCAACTGTGTAAGAAAGCTGTAAGTCAGATTGAGCGAGGTCAGCATGACTACGGCGGCAAATAGGGTTGGCCCTATAACACGAGGCAGTTGAAGGAACGGGAAATGGCAGGGTGTGTCAATCAGCGAGAAGTTACAGTGGACTATGGTAGTGTTCTTCAAAAATGGTTCAAAATGGCTCTGAGCACTATGGGACTTAACATCTGAGGTCATCAGTCCCCTAGAACTTAGAACTGCTTAAACCTAACTAAGCTAAGGACATCACACACATCCATGCCCGAGGCAGGATTCGAACCTGTGACCGTAGCGGTCGCGCGGTTTTAGACTGAAGCGCCTAGAACCGCTCGGCCACTGCGGCCGGCTTAGTGTTCTTAATTACAAAATTGTGCAGAGACGACATCTGGGTGACTTCGCACGGGAAAGAATCATCAGGATACTGGAAGAAGGATGACATGTGACGAGAGTGGTCCAGAAGTTTGGTATTGCTTACAGAATTGTTTCACGTGCATGGGGAAAGTTCCGAACCACAGGCACTGCTGCCCAAATGTAGGAGGTGGTCGACCGTGGTCCCCTACAGCGGCAGATGACCGCTGCATTGTGCAACAGCCAATAAGGGACTCACGTCAAACAGTGGGTGCAGTTGCAACCGCACCTAACATGACTGCAAGGCAGGCGAACTCACGGCCCGTAGCGGCGCGGCGACTATACGGTAGGGGGAGGGGGGGGGGTTTCTTTGTCTGACGAGCAGTATCCTCATACTGTGAGAGGCAGGAACACCTAATGCACTCAGGAATATTGTCGAGAGCAATCGTTTTGGTGGTCCAGGTGTTACAGCATCTGTAGCCATAATGTTTCATGGGTGTACTAATCTTCAGATCTTTGAACACAGTCAACGTTACTGTGACACTTTACTCGTACTCCATGTGCGTTCCTTTAGGGGTGCATTCGGCCCTGACTTCACTTTTATGGATGACGATGCACGACTGCCTCGAACAGCGCACATGGGAGAGTTCTTGGAACAAGAGGGTATTCGGCGAATGGGCAGGCCTGCCCGTTCCCCCGAATTAAGTCCGACAGAGCAAAAAATGGTTCAAATGGCTCTGAGCACTATGGGACTCAACTGCTGAGATCATTAGTCCCCTAGAACTTAGAACTAGTTAAACCTAACTAACCTAAGGACAGCACAAACATCCATGCCCGAGGCAGAATTCGAACCTGCGACCGTAGCGGTTTTGCGGTTCCAGACTGCAGCGCCTTTAACCGCACGGCCACTTCGGCCGGCTTTCCGACAGAGCACGAGTGGGGTGGCGTCGGAGAGACGTACTGCAGCACGTCCACATGCACATGCACCAACGACCATCCAGAGTTGCCAACCCCGCTGTCGGAGGGCAGTAACGTCCTACCACAAGAACTCCGTATCAGCTATGCAGGCAGCGTAGAAGATCGTTGCAGAGTATGTACTGCCATGCGTATTAACAACCCTGGTGTTGCCCTTTGTAATGTCCAGGACACCTTCGTGAATCACGGTGACTTTAGTGTAATTATTGGCTTCTATTTTCGTCACTTCGCGTATTTCTTCCAGTTATCTTCTTTACTGTAGTGTATCAGTTCTTTCTATGTATGTCCCGAAGTTTCATCGAGCTGTGTTACTTGGCAGTAACACATCATGAGAAAGTTACCTTCTTACTTACGTTTTACACAGCAGTGTATGTATTATGGATGGCTGTATGGCCATGAAACAAGTGGTCAGTAGCAATACTAAACAAAAATACACCTACACGACAGGAGTGGAAAAAAATAGAGAATTGTGTCAAACTAGTCCAAAGGCTGCTGTGTTAAGAGAACAAAAGCACAAAGAACACGCTCCTATGATGTAGCGTGGGTCAGTCTGCTGGTGCTGGAGTCGCAGTACAGACCGTGTCGCTGGCCGGCGTTGGTGTGGGTGGCGGGCGCTGTCGCGGCGGCTCCTCTCATGTTGAGACAGCTGGACCGGCCGGAAGCCTCGCAACCCGACACCGCAGCTCCCTCGCCCTGCCAGCGATTTGGGAAACCCGCTACCAGCTCCCACCTCCTACAAGGTCTAGAATAACGTATCTTGCTTCCATCCCCTCTGATTGTGCTGCCGAGGCTGCTCCTAAAATTCCTTTATCATATACGAAAAATTATAATACTGGATAGTTCAATAATGTACTCCGACCCTAGAGTTTTTGAAACTCACTCTTTTGTTCACAACAATGCTACAAAGACATGAGTGCGACTTTCTTTGCATTCGCTCTGTTCCACGGTTACCAGGAGAAGATAAGATGTACACTGACGGAAAAAGAATCAGAAGACAAAAATATAATTAACGTATTGGGATGAAATTTCGGGGATGCATTTTCCTAGGTAACAAAATGGTTCAAATGGCTCTGAGCACTTTGGGACTTAACTTCCTAAGTCATCAGTCCCCTTAAACCTAACTAACCTAA
Organism: Schistocerca serialis cubense; assembly: GCF_023864345.2. Lineage (NCBI taxonomy): Eukaryota > Metazoa > Arthropoda > Insecta > Orthoptera > Acrididae > Schistocerca > Schistocerca serialis. The sequence goes on along the minus strand of NC_064641.1, from coordinate 358,470,690 downwards.
GGACATCACACATATCCATGCCCGAGGCAGGATTCGAACCTGCGACCGTAGCGGTCGCGCGGTTCCAGACTGTAGCGCCTAGAACAGCTCGGCCACCCCGGCCGGCCATAGGTAACATATTTAAGAGATTAATACTGCAATATAACAGGTTAATTAAGCGCGAGGTAAGACATGGCAAAAGTGAAATGCTGGAACATTGATAACCGGTGTAACCGCCAGAATGTTGAATGCAAGCATGCAAATGTGCATGCATTGTGTTGCACAGCTGCCGGATGTCAGTTTGTGGGATGGAGTTCCATATGTGTTGCACTTGGTCGACCAGTACAAGGACGGTTAATGCTGGTTGTGAATAACGCATGGTGTTGTCGTCTAATGATGTCATACGTGCTCCACTGGGGACAGGTCTGGTTATCGAGTAGGCCAAGGCAACATGTCGACAGTATGAAGAGCAGCGATATGAGGGCGAGTGTTATCCCTTTGGAAAACACCCTCTGGAATGCTGTTCGTAAATGGCTGCACAACAGCTCGGATCACTACACTGACTTAGAAATTTTCAGTCGTGATAACCACGACTGTTCCTGCTGTCGTGCCAAATCGCACACCAGACCATAACTACAAGTGAGCCGTGCGCGGCTCGCAGTCATGCCGTTTATTGCTCGTCATCTTGTTTTTGTAATTCTCTCGCCTCATTTTCTGTTATTCAATTTATTGGCATCACTAAGTTGCTGGTTTGCTTGCCCGTGAGTGGCAGCAGCAGCGCTTATCGATACGTGCACTGTCGTACTATCTCTGGAGTGACCGCTAGTATTTCCAGGTCGTTGTCTGTCGGAAATCAGTCCGGACGCAGCAGTAGTGGAGTCGGGGACGGAGCGCCAGGGAGGCGCGGACAGACGGTGCTCGCCGACCGCTGGCGACACACATAGACTGTCCGACGGAAGGAGATTGGAGTGGGACGACCGTTGGTTGGTCGTCTCATCGGACGACGTGTATTTGGTCTTTTGACCGTTTCTGTGTCTCTTCAGTTGGTCATCTTGCCAGACGTGGGTCGGTTCCTTCCTTGTGCAGAGATGTCGTAGCCAATGGGCAAAAGTTACCTCTGCACGGTTGGGTCAGAGCCAGTCTGCCCGGGTCGCCGTGTCTCCGAATTCCCAACGGACATCTAGATGAGTCGTTTTGGAGCTGCAGTCAGCTTCGGACAGCCTAGATTCGCCCGACCGTTGCCGACACACGTAACTTCAGTGGGAACGACCTGGGTTGGTCGTTCAGTCGGTCGTCTCATCTGACGACGTGTATTTGGTCGCCGACCGCTTGTGGAAACTCTCTGTGTGTCCAGTTGATTCGTCCTTGTTGTTCCACAGTGATTGCTTTTACGATTGTTCGAATTCTTGTGCAGGTGTGTTTATGTGGAACCGTGTGTAGCGTCTGTGTTTTCCACTGCACTGAGCAGATGAAAGGTGTCTGCGTGCTGGAGAAGTCAGTCGGTCCATTGAAATAGAGCAGCGATTGTGTCGGGTGGAAGGCAGTTGATTAGGCTGTTGGTATGTTCTTCAGCCGTCCCTAGGACGTGTTGCTACCCGATTGTCTAGTGTTACGCTTGGCTGCCTGTCTCACCTAAACTGTGCTTAGAATTTCCTCACCAGACCGAACCTTGGAACACTCCTGAGCACCACTGTTTGTTATTTGTGATTGTCATTTAATTTGGTCGCAGGTGCTGTGCTAGGCCTTCAGCCGTGTATTAATATTGTCTGTTTTATGTTTAGTATATGGCCTTCAGCCGAACTTCATGTCAACTATTTTAAGATTAAGCCTTCAGCAGTGTTTCATTTAAAATTCTTGTTGCTCTATATTTAGGCCTTCAGCAGCGTTTGTTTCTGGATCTGTGGCTTTAATATGTAAATCCTTGTCCGAAGGTTTCTTTTTAACTATCTTGGATTCTTCATACGGCTTTCAGCCGTGTTCTGCAAATGTTTATCTTAAGGTTGTCTTTAATTATTCTTGAGTAATTGTTTGGGCCTTCAGCCGACAAGATACTTCAAGTTTTCTTAAGATGTTTTCTGTTGTACTGTTTAAAAGGTTATCTTAAGCCTTCTTTTATTATGCAAATAAAAATTTTTTTATTGGGCTTTCAGCCGAAGAACTAACTTGAATTTTCCTTAATATGGCCTTTAGCTGGAATTTGTAAATGCTTGGCTTTTAAAGAATTTCCTTAGCTGATCTGAAATATTATTTCAGCCTTTAGCCGAGAAGACACTGTAATTTTACTTAAGTAAGGACTTCAGCCGTTACTCTAATCGTTACTCTAAAAGGAATCATTTAAACTTATTCTGGAGAAGTTACTTTGGCCCTCAGCCGTGGATTGATCTTTGTTGTTTTAAAGAGAAAACTGTGCATTAGTCTGAGGAATAAAGTTTTGTGTGTTCCTTTATAACTAATAGTAATTGACCTTTGCCCCTTTCCCCAACCTGATCCGCTCTGTCCTGCGAAATCAGATTTCAACAGTTGCAATATGTCCAGTGTGTCTAGAACGCAGACGGGTTGGTTGGAGACACTGAACTGGACTTCTCCTAAGCAACACACAGCCATTACTGGTAATCTTGCATCAGAGAACATGGTAGATCTCCATCTCGTCCTCCAAAGATATCTCGCTTGGCAGCACTGAACTGGTGGTAGTTTGGGGTCAGTTGAATTCACGCTTCTGGCTCGGAGCTGCCCTTGAAGTAATCGACTTGTAACAGTTCGTTGCATCACCGTGGTGCCAACTGCTGCTCAAATTGCTGTTACAGATGCAGTACGATGCGCCAGAGCCATACGTCGGACACAATACTCTACCCTCTCGGTAGTGCCACGTGGCCGTCTGGGCCTGGTTTTCTTCCGACCGTACATTCCCGTGACCATTGTTGCCAGCAATCACGTACAGTAGCTACATTCCTGCCAGTGTTTCTGGAATATCGTAAAAGAAACAACCACTTTCTCGTACCCCTATTACACGACCTCTTTAAACTCAGTTCTGTGTTGGTAGCGGCGCCGTTGTCACCTTAGAGGCATTCTTGAGTAATATAAGCTCACCACGTTCAATCTGAAAGGTAACTAGCAGTCACGACATTTTCAGCGTGTAGTTAAAACAAACCTGATTTGCACCCTCATAGAGGCGCTACTAGTGCCACCCTCATGCAGCCAGAGTGCAATTTGAATAGATATCATCTCTCATACGTAGAAACACACCTATCAACTTTCGCTTATGTCGCACACCTTCTTGGTGTTGCGATTCTTTCCCCGTCAGTGTACCTGCCTCTCTCCACCCTCATTCATTAACCACAAACGAAAATAAGACGGCAGCAGAGTTGAAAATCGGTCGAATGAGTGCCTGTTAATGAGAAATAATTACTTTACAAGAAAAAAAAACAAAGATGAAAACGATATGTAACACTACAGAAAGACTCATGCTGCAACAGGGGAGTTGTGATATGTAACCAAGCCAGCGGTACAAGGGACTGCTGCACAGTTATATTAATTTAGTTGCGATATGTAACCAAGCTAGTGGTACAAGGGACTGCTGCACAGTTATACTAATTTTCATAAAACAGATAAAAAGAACCACAAAAACATCAATAATGTGAGAAAATATGAAACAATTCACATCAAGTTATACGTCCGCAATCGGTTTTTGGCTGTAAGAAACTGCTGATTTTAACTGCACCCACTCACTGTCTTTTGGACATGATTTGTTCACAATAGTGTAGAACTTTCTAGCAACTGGAACTGAGAAATGATTTAACTGTTCAAAATTCCGCGATGAGAGTTATTACAGGTATTTTATTTCATACAGAAAATCAGATAGCTTGCTGCAATAAGTGAAGTACTCGAAAATCTAAAAATCTGATGATTTCTGCACCTACGTGATTACTCTGTAATTTCCAGTTAAGTGCTTGGAAGAGGGTTCATCGAACAACCTTCAGGCTATTTCTCTATCGTTCCATTTTCGAATGGCGCTCAGAAAAAATGAGCACTTCAATCTTTTAGTGAGAGCTCTTACCTGTCTTATTATATTATAATTATCATTTCTCTCTATGTGGATGGGCGCCAACAAAATATTTCCCCAAATCGGAAGATAAAGTTGGTGTTTGAAATTTCAGGACAAGGTCCTGCGGCAACGAAAAACGGTTCTGTTTTAATGACTGCCACCCCAGTTCTCGTATCATGTCCTTGGCACGTTCTACCATGAGGACGGAGCAGAGACGCCCGTAAAAATAGTGATGAATTAACAAAGTTGTAAGAAACATCAGTAATGGCTTTTCGGCTCTTCATTATCAGTTGACATGATTGTTGAATACGTTATTCCCAAAGTAGTGCTGCATGAGAATTATATGATAACCGGCACCCAGGGCAAACTTCGACTTAGTGACCTCCATCCCCCCATTTTCTAATGTCCTCGTCGCTGCTCACACTATTTTTTTCATTTACTGAGGAAAAACCCTACAAAGAAGTAACGTAAATGTTTCAATAATTATTTTTTGTAGGAGACAGTTCTAAAAAAAAAACACAGTAAATTTTCACACTTTCGTTGCGTCGGTCACTTGAGTTCTCCTTGTCTGTTAGCGTTCAGTGAAGTAGTCTCGGTGGCAATCTCACTGTATTAACAGGACATATTTTTATTTACTGTTTTCATTCTGCTAGCTTACAGTTTTTACAGTGTAGTTAAGACCCGCCTGCAATGCCACACACACAGCCTGCAGCGCCACACTCGCGTAGTTTGGAATAAACACTATGCAACAAAATGAAAGAATCAATTCTTCGAAACCCCGTAATGGCTTCCCATTGAGACGCATACTCGTAAGTCTTAACTCACAAGATGATTTTTCTGTAACGTATACTACGAGGTGGGGGTCTGTGTGACCCCTATGTTCAAACCGAGCTTTAAGGCTCAAATCATTTGAAATTATTGTCTTGTGTTATATAATACTTATTTTTACAGTTATTTAAGTGTTTCTTAAATGCTCCTTGTTTATTGTATTGCACTAAATAAAGCGTGCAACATTTTGCTGTTAATCACATAAAATCACGTACTTTCGTGTAGTTTTTAAACAGTATACATAAATGGACTGTTAGAGAACTGAAGTTTAGATTCTAAAAAGTTATACTATCTCTGTAGCAAGTAAATTTCCACATGAAATTAAATTACAGGGTTTCAATTTGCACATAAAAATTCCACTCGATAGATACAAAAAGAAATCCTACAAAGTTGACATTCTCTTTTTTTTCTTATCATCATTCAGGACACATTTTATTTTTAACTAACATTTTAAGTATTTTATTGGGGGAAACAGACAGATCCCCATCACAACTGACCTGCAGTTCTTCCTCTGAATGATGCCCTTGTTTGATAGCAGAACCGTGATCAGTGGCTATTATAAAATCTTCGTATTTTTCGTCTACTTTATGATGCGTATTACCGACAACTTTCTCCATTTACCGTCTTACAATTTCATCAAACTCGGGAATGTTAAAACTGACACGTTTCTTCGAACACATTTTGTAGTATATGGTACCGGACTGAAGAAAACCGATACCTAGTTCAGGAGGCGCTTTGTAGGAGACCCTAACACCTGACAGTAACACGTGTCAACAACAAACAACGACGACGATAAGGGAACTGACAGTAAAACATTGTAGGGTTGGCAATTTAGGAAGTGTAGGGGTAGTATAGAAGTATTCCGCCACAAGTGACATCGGAGATCGAGTTCGAAAAGTTTAGCGCGGTCTCAGAGACCACACCTCGAGAATTAAGGGTTAAATGTGGTGCTTATAAACTTCCTCTGCGATGGTGCAAAAACCTGGCACCCAGCAACGCCACATTCCGACTGGACGACGCAACAAACAGGGTGTCGACGCATGTGAAGAAAAGGCTACAGTTCAGGAGTTCAAATGGTTCAAATGGCTCTGAGCACTATGGGACTCAACTGCTGAGGTCATTAGTCCCCTAGAACTTAGAACTAGTTAAACCTAACTAACCTAAGGACATCACAAACATCCATGCCCGAGGCAGGATTCGAACCTGCGACCGTAGCGGTCCTGCGGTTCCAGACTGCAGCGCCTTTAACCGCACGGCCACTTCGGCCGGCACAGTTCAGGAGTGCATGTGAGCTGTAAGGTGAGCTAATGACGTCAGATTGGCATCAAATTTCACCATAATTCTGCCCAACGCCACCGTGGACGTGTCACTCGGTAAGAAGGTCGTCACAGCCCCTCTTACACACATGTCACCTCTTCTTTTCATCTCTCTGCGATGTAGGTTAGAACCGCGACACCCAGCTTGGGAATCACGTGGTTTTCTTACGGGTAAGCGAGGAAACCACTTCAGACATACCGTCGCTCATAATCGATACGAAACGGCCTCAGGCGGTGCCACAAAGGGTGCCATTCAAACCACCTCTTTCTCTGGGGCACTAATTCCCACACGAAAATAAAACTTCGCAGAGCGATGAGCAACAGGAAGATGTGAAACTTCCTGGCAGATTAAAACTGTGGGGCGGACCAAGACTCGAACTCGAGACCTTTGCCTTTCGCGGGCAAGTTCTCTACGAACTTTTTTATTACTTTTTTATTTTTTTCTTTATTTTTTTTAGGAGGGCGGGGAGGGCAGAATGATCAGGGGTCGTAACCCGAGGCCTGGCCAGTGTCCCCCTCGCCCGTCAAGGAATCAAGGAATCAGGGATGGTAAGGGGAAATCTTTTGTGGGAATTTTTATTTATTTATTTATTTTTACTGTTTTTAACGTATTCATAATTCGGTTTTACTCTATACCACAACAAAAATAAATGTACCTAGTACCGCATCGTGCTCTGAGTAAACAAAACAATATCTCGGCACGTTCCTACACCGAGGTAATGTATATGGCGAAAACGAAAAAAAAGTGCTGCCTACATGATGCAGAAGGGTGTGTCGCTACTCTCCTTACGCTTCATCATCGAGGTACGTCTTCACGTATGTCGTATGTTATTCCACCGAGAATCGAACTTCCAACTGAGCTACCCAAGCACCAGTCACGCTCCGTCCTCACAGCTTTACTTCCGCCATTACCTCATCTCCTACCTTCCAAACATTACAGAAGCTCTCCTGGAAACAGGGAGATGTTCTTGACATGTTTTTCTGTCACCCTTGGACGGTTCAATCCTTCCCTAAGGACACTGTGGGGTTTCATCCCCTTTGAACGTGATCATACCCCTTTGAAGTGCAGTGCGACCGCAGTGTTTGCCCTCGACTACAGGTTGTAACCACTAGGGACCGTTCAAAACCATTCGACGAAATTTGAGCATGATCCGAAGCAGTAAAGGGCACTTTTGCTTTTTCATCCCCCATGTTTTTTGTATTCCTGTGGTGTAATCACGCGGGAGTGCAGCATCAACATGTGTGTGAATAAAACGGCAAAATGTCTCTTTAAGGCCTCCCACTTCAGCAACATACACGGTGCCACCACGCATCTTTGTTGAGCACGTTTCAAATGTACCTGTCGTAAATTTCGACTCCAATACAGCCTGGCAGCCGCTCCATTACCTGAGGTTTAGACAACCCGTTGGACACCTTTGGCTGCGGTTTGCCATGTTCAGGTACTGCAGCAGCAGCCAGGCTGATCTGGTATCCCAGTTTCTGACAGATATGTAACGTGATCAATAAGGTTGCCGAACTGGTTGGATCCTTTGCCGTTTTATTCGCACACAAGTTAACGTTACACTCACACGTGCTCACGTTACAGAGGGCGGTAAACTGGAGGGCTGAAAAACCACAAACACCCTTTCCTGTGCGGACCACCTTCAAATCTCGAGCCGGCCTTGTGACCGAGCTGTTCTGGGCGCTTCAGTCCGGAACCGCGCTGCTGCTACGGTCGCAGGTTCGAATCCTGCCTCGGGCATGGATGTATGTGATGTCCTTAGGTTAGTTAGGTTTAAGTAGTTATAAGTCTGGGGAACTGATGACCTCAGATGTTAAGTCCCATAGTGCTTAGAGCCATTTTTCAATTCTCGTCAAACGGTTTTGTACGGTCCCTAGTGGCTCCAAACTGTACACGAGAGCAAAAATTGCAGTCGCACTGCACTCCAAAGACCTGCAATGACTTTCAATGTGATTGCTGTCCCACAATGTCCTTAGAGAAGGATTGAAAGAGCCGAGAGTGTCAGCAATGTAAAAGGACGTCAATATCATCTTATCCTTTCCAACTGCGCTGTGGACTTTCGTTTTCGATCGTTCATATGTGGGAATCCCCCCCATGAACCATGGACCTTGCCGTTGGTGGGGAGGCTTGCGTGCCTCAGCGATACAGATGGCCGTACCGTAGGTGCAACCACAACGGAGGGGTATCTGTTGAGAGGACAGACAAACATGTGGTTCCTGAAGAGGGGCAGCAGCCTTTTCAGTAGTTGCAGGGGCAACAGTCTGGATGATTGACTGATCTGGCCTTGTAACATTAACCAAAACGGCCTTGCTGTGCTGGTACTGCGAACGGCTGAAAGCAAGGGGAAACTACAGCCGTAATTTTTCTCGAGGACATGCAGCTTAACTGTATGATTAAATGATGATGGCGTCCTCTTGGGTAAAATATTCCGGAGGTAAAATAGTCCCCCATTCGGATCTCCGGGCGGGGACTACTCAAGAGGACGTTGTTATCAGGAGAAAGAAAACTGGCATTCTACGGATCGGAGCGTGGAATGTCAGATCCCTTAATCGGGCAGGTAGGTTAGAAAATTTAAAAAGGGAAATGGATAGGTTAAAGTTAGATATAGTGGGAATTAGTGAAGTTCGGTGGCAGGAGGAACAAGACTTTTGGTCAGGTGATTACAGGGTTATAAATACAAAATCAAATAGGGGTAATGCAAGAGTAGGTTTAATAATGAATAAAAAAATAGGAGTGCGGGTTAGCTACTACAAACAGCATAGTGAACGCATTATTGTGGCCAAGATAGACACAAGGCCCATGCCTACTACAGTAGTACAAGTTTATATGCCAACTAGCTCTGCAGATGATGAAGAAATTGATGAAATGTATGACGAGATAAAAGAAATTATTCAGGTAGTGAAGGGAGACGAAAATTTAATAGTCATGGGTGACTGGAATTCGTCAGTAGGAAAAGGGAGAGAAGGAAACATAGTAGGTGAATATGGATTGGGGGGAAGAAATGAAAGAGGAAGCCGCCTTGTAGAATTTTGCACAGAGCATAACTTAATCATAGCTAACACTTGGTTCAAGAATCATGAAAGAAGGTTGTATACCTGGAAGAATCCTGGAGATACTAAAAGGTATCAGATAGATTACATAATGGTAAGACAGAGATTTAGGAACCAGGTTTTAAATTGTAAGACATTTCCAGGGGCAGATGTGGATTCTGACCACAATCTAGTGGTTATGAACTGCAGATTGAAACTGAAGAAACTGCAAAAAGGCGGGAATTTAAGGAGATGGGACCTGGTTAAACTGAAAGAACCAGAGGTTGTAGAGAGTTTCAAGGAGAGCATAAGGGAACAATTGACAGGAATGGGGGAAAGAAATACAGTAGAAGAAGAATGGGTAGCTCTGAGGGATGAAGTAGTGAAGGCAGCAGAGGATCAAGTAGGTAAAAAGACGAGGGCTAATAGAAATCCTTGGGTAACAGAAGAAATATTGAATTTAATTGATGAAAGGAGAAAATATAAAAATGCAGTAAATGAAGCAGGCAAAAAGGAATACAAACGTCTCAAAAATGAGATTGACAGGAAGTGCAAAATGGCTAAGCAGGGATGGCTAGAGTACAAATGTAAGGATGTAGAGGCTTGTCTCACTAGGGGTAAGATAGATACTGCCTACAGGAAAATTAAAGAGACCTTTGGAGAGAAGAGAACCACTTGTATGAATATCAAGAGCTCGGATGGCAACCCCGTTCTAAGCAAAGAAGGGAAGGCAGAAAGGTGGAAGGAGTATATAGAGGGTTTATACAAGAGCGATGTACTTGAGGACAATATTATGGAAATGGAAGAGGATGTAGATGAAGATGAAATGGGAGATAAGATACTGCGTGAAGAGTTTGACAGAGCACTGAAAGACCTGAGTCGAAACAAGGCCCCGGGAGTAGACAACATTCCATTAGAACTACTGATGGCCTTGGGAGAGCCAGTCATGACAAAACTCTACCATCTGGTGCGCAAGATGTATGAGACAGGCGAAATACCCACAGACTTCAAGAAGAATATAATAATTCCAATCCCAAAGAAAGCAGGTGTTGACAGATGTGAAAATTACCGAACTATCAGTTTAATAAGTCACAGCTGCAAAATACTAACGCGAATTCTTTACAAACGAATGGAAAAACTGGTAGAAGCGGACCTCGGGGAGGATCAGTTTGGATTCCGTAGAAATGTTGGAACACGTGAGGCAATACTAACCTTACGACTTATCTTAGAAGAAAGATTAAGTAAAGGCAAACCTACGTTTCTAGCATTTGTAGACTTAGAGAAAGCTTTTGACAATGTTGACTGGAATACTCTCTTTCAAATTCTGAAGGTGGCAGGGGTAAAATACAGGGAGCGAAAGGCTATTTACAATTTGTACAGAAACCAGATGGCAGTTATAAGAGTCGAGGGGCATGAAAGGGAAGCAGTGGTTGGGAAAGGAGTGAGACAGGGTTGTAGCCTCACCCCGATGTTATTCAATCCGTATATTGAGCAAGCAGTAAAGGAAACAAAAGAAAAATTCGGAGTAGGTATTAAAATTCATGGAGAAGAAGTAAAAACTTTGAGGTTTGCCGATGACATTGTAATTCTGTCAGAGACAGCAAAGGACTTGGAAGAGCAGTTGAACGGAATGGACAGTGTCTTGAAAGGAGGATATTAGATGAACATCAACAAAAGCAAAACGAGGATAATGGAATGTAGTCAAATTAAATCGGGTCATGCTGAGGGGATTAGATTAGGAAATGAGACACTTAAAGTAGTAAAGGAGTTTTGCTATTTAGGGAGTAAAATAACTGATGATGGTCGAAGTAGAGAGGATATAAAATGTAGACTGGCAATGGCAAGGAAATCGTTTCTGAAGAAGAGAAATTTGTTAACATCGAGTATAGATTTAAGTGTCAGGAAGTCGTTTCTGAAAGTATTTGTGTGGAGTGTAGCCATGTATGGAAGTGAAACATGGGCGATAACCAGTGTGGACAAGAAGAGGATAGAAGCTTTCGAAATGTGGTGCTACAGAAGAATGCTGAAGATAAGGTGGGTAGATCACGTAACTAATGAGGAGGTATTGAATAGGATTGGGGAGAAGAGAAGTTTGTGGCACAACTTGACTAGAAGAAGGGATCGGTTGGTAGGACATGTTTTGAGGCATCAAGGCATCACAAATTTAGTATTGGAGGGCAGCGTGGAGGGTAAAAATCGTAGAGGGAGACCAAGAGATGAATACACTAAGCAGATTCAGAAGGATGTAAGTTGCAGTAGGTACTGGGAGATGAAGAAGCTTGCACAGGATAGAGTAGCATGGAGAGCTGCATCAAACCAGTCTCAGGACTGAAGACCACAACAACAACAACATGTGGGAATCAACGCGTCAGAGAAAAGGGTGGTTTCATTGGCACCCTTCATGCTACCGGTGAGGCCTTTTCGTGTCGATTGTGAACGGCAGCTTGTCTGAAATGTTTCCCTCGGAAATTTCATCGCTGGGTGTCACGGTTCTGACCTCCATCGCAGTGATGTGAAAAGAAGGGATGAAATGTGGGTAAGCGTGGTGAAATTTGGTACCCATCTGACACCATTAACTCACCTTACAGCTAACGTGAACAGCTTTTTCTTTCACATCGATCATCAGCATGCTGCCTGGGGCGTCTCGGACCCCGAGGGTGACATCGCAGGGCGCCTTGCTTTTGTATCATTACAACGAAAGGCTGTAGCTACCTGTGAGACACAAAGTTCAAACTTATGCGTCGCACTGGGAGGCAATTATGTGGTTTCGAAAAAGTGATTGTTTAATTGTGTTGCGCAGTGTTGTAACTCCCCCCCCCCCAGTACTCCTTGTCTACCAGCGTTCGCTGAAGTAGTTACCCGCAGCGTCAGTGCTTTCGTAGCTTGCGTCTGTGATCACACGCAAATTTCGGTAGCGCAAATACGTGGCTAAAATACTTCAGGTCTCACTTTCTTTCGAATTTCATCACTTGGATGGATAGCGAGTGTGCTTACAGGAGGAACTGGCCACAGTTCGTGAACACAAATCAAGACGCCTGGAACGTCTCTTTCGTCCGTGCCTCAGAGGCGCAGTGGCGTAATCACAAGCGAGGCTGCAGACGGAATCGTCGTGTTCCTGGCACTGTGAGGCGCCGGAGATGACTTTGCGACACAGTGCTCCACGAGTTTAATTGTGAAAGCTTACTGGAGGACCTGGATTAAGTCTCTGAACTGCTATACAAATAAAATCAGTTTAAATAACGGTCGCCAGCCTCGCATAGACCTGCGAGAGATGGCTAAACTTCTCACAGCTCTATTTTTAGTGCTGTTTGTCTTCTTTTATACTTCAAAACTTGAGTCTGGTTACGCAAGGGAATTTGCACTACTCAAGGTCTGGAGATGTAACCGCATCTGGTTAATGCACACCATGTATGACAGCTCATTTAGTGAGACTAGCCAGGAGATGTAGTTAACTTCCGTATTCATCGTGCTTTAGTGAAAGGGAGAAGGTGGCAAACCTGCTACTTCGGCCGCGAGAAGAGCAGCTTTCTCGCTAACGCTCTCTGGCAATAGAAAGGGAGATCGCAGCTCGGTCGGGGACAACAGCTGGGAATGATGGACAGAGAGAATTTAACCCATTCTTAGAAATGTTTGCCAAGATGCCTTGCGACCCGTAGAGTCGCTGTGGAGCCAGAGCGTCTCTGGGAACTCCGAGGCTATTTCACACTCTCAGAGTGGAGGTGTTCCGGCAGCTACCAGGTTTACTTCCCCGTTGACAATGATAGCTGCTGTTCCCAGGGCACAGTTCTACCGGGAAATTCCTCTGGGGGGAGCAACAGAGGCAGCGGGGCAGAAGGGAACTGACAGACAAATGACAGCTCGTCGAAGTGGGTGCTTAGGAAAAAGCCAATCAAAAGAGGGCAGAGGTCAAGATCTCTGTATCGGGGTACAGGAGTGAAAAGAATAGAGAGGGCAGTGCGTGCTGGAACAGAGTCGCGACGGGTAGTGTGAGTGTGAAGTGGGGGGCAGCGGCGTGGGGGGTTGGAAGCAGCCCGGAGAGCGTGGGTGGCTGTTTGGCAGGGACCAGTGGAGGACGGAGAGGCGCAGAACCCACTGTCAAAGGTAAAGCGCCGTAGTAAACTTCCGTAGTTTCATTTACGGGTGAACGCAGTAATTCTAATCGGTCAGAGACTGGACAGGTAGTTTGTGGGTTTTACTACGATCAAAGATTGGACAAGTAGTTCGTGGGTTTTACTAGTTGTCAGGAAATACTGGAAGTGTCTAATGGTGTAATAGAAGCTAGATTAAACCCTGTTTGTTATAGTGTAAAGAAACTAGATGAAACCTTATTTGTCAAGTGTAAACGGTTATTAAAGGAAGAGAATAAAACCCTTTCCACTTTTAATTAATACTGCCGTTTCCCTTTAACAGATGATCTCTCCACCTGAAAGTGTTATACATGTGCCGCCATTTCTCTTTCAATGCCCGCCGTAATCTTTGCGTGATGATAGGCTATGTTCAGATACAGTATCTATATTCGTGAATTGGTTTCCCCACTATTCGACAATCCTTATGATCGGAGCTCGGTCGCGATCGTCAGATATGCCAATGATTTCCGTTTGGAGTTATTCTCGTTGTCTCGGGGCGTGAACGTATTATAGTGAGGCTGACAAGCCAAAATAATTAGAGTTATCGGTGCTGGGAGAGTGTGTATCACAGGCTGACGATAGAAATTAACTTGATTTAAATAGTACATTCATAGGAGAGAACATTCCACACGTTCACAAATACTTGTCATACTTGAAAATGATGTTGTAGATGTTGTGGCGTAACAAGCTAGTTACGCCACACTGAGAAGGGAGCCGAAAGGCACGCGTACACACACGCCGACTGGCGTCAAGTCTGGAACAAGATACGTTATGACTGCTATAAAGAAAATACGTAGCTTTGGAATATACTTAACTTTATTCTTTGTTGGTTTACAAAGTTCTTCTTGAGACATTTATACGATAACTCTCAAACTAGGTAAGGCTAATGGCGCCTTGCTAGGTCGTAGCCATGGACTTAGCAGAAGGCTATTCTAACTGTCTCTCGGCAAATGAGAGGAAGGCTAGCAATGTCGTCCGTACAGCTGGGGTGAGTGCTATATCGTATCTCGAGACCTGCCTTATGGTGGCGCTAGGTCTGTGATCACACAGTGGCGACACGCGGGTCCGACATGTACTAAATGGACCGCGGCCGATTTAAGCTACCACCTAGCAAGTGTGGTGTCTGGCGGTGACACCACAGTAGATTATACAAGTTTATTGAAATAATGTTACTTGATCATAAATGGAGAGTCCAGATATAACCACGTCACGGCAACCCATCGAATCTGCATCAGCACATGACAATTCTTTCACGGTATTTTTCATGTGTGTGTCCTTTCCTCAATATTTTCCCATTCACACTATTTACGGCCTTATTCTTGTTTTCACACATAAATGGTTAAATACTGCACTGAATTCACAACCCATAAGCAGAAGCCAACAGTATCTATTGCACTTAAAATCTGTAAACCGCTTAACACAGCACTAATTACATTTTTTATCAAACTTATGATGCACAGTTATGTATGTTTCCTTTTAATGAATAATGTTTGATTGATGTTTTATCTATCAAAGTTTATTGTCTCCTTTACCACAATAATGAATTATTTGGCCTATTAAGAATAAAGATATATCCAACAACACCAGCCCAAAAAACGTGAATTTGTTATGTCAATACGAAGTGCATCTGCTGTTGGAATACGTTGCATCCTCCCGTCATTGAAGAATTTACCAATATATACTGGAATATGGCACATTATGAGTCAGAAATTAGAACCTTAAAGAAACGACACAATGTTGGAGAAACACTGAAAAGATAACTCGTAAAAGTATACATATAAAATAGCAAATAAAGAGGATCTTGAATACGTGGATAAATGGAATATAATGCGGTAAATTACTTTCACAGAAAATAAAAATGAATAGGCCATAATTGGATACATAATTTCCTACTATTTGACGTAAACACAGGGAAACAGGGAGTGGGGAGAAGAACTGATTGATGCCCAGGTGTAGTACTGTGTCAGAACTCTCCATTACAGTACCCACGGGAAACGGCTAAGTCACGTGAGTTCGAAACTTCCTTTTTTTTTTCATCGGTCCTCTGACTGGTTTCATGCGGCCCGCCAAGAATTCCTCTCCCGTGCCAACCTCTTCATCTCAGCGTAGCATTTGCAACCTACGTCTGCATTTATTTGCTGGATGTATTTCAATCTCTCTGTTTTCCTCTGCAGCTAGCTCTCGTACCAAGTGTTTTCCACATATTCCTTTCTTCTCCGATTCTGCGCAGAACCTCCTCATACCTTACCTTATCAGTCTACCTAATTTTTAACATTCGTCTGTAGACCACATCTCAAATGCTTCGATTCTCTTCTGTTCCAGTCTTCCCACAGTCCATGTTTCACTGACATACAATGGTGTGTTCCAAACGTACATTCTCAGAAACTTCTTCCTCAGATTAAGGCCTATGTTTGATGCTAGTAGAATTCTCTTGGCCAGAAATGCCTTTTTTTCCAGTGTTAGTCTGCCTTTGATGTCTTCCTTGCTCCGTCCGTCACTGGTTATTTTGCTGCCTAGGTAGCAGAGTTCCTTAACTCCGTTTACTTTGTGGCCATCAATCCTGATATTAAGTTTCTCGCTGTTCTTATTTCTGCTACTTCTCATTACTTTCGTCTTTC
Organism: Schistocerca serialis cubense; assembly: GCF_023864345.2. NCBI lineage: Eukaryota > Metazoa > Arthropoda > Insecta > Orthoptera > Acrididae > Schistocerca > Schistocerca serialis. The sequence goes on along the minus strand of NC_064641.1, from coordinate 358,454,750 downwards.
TTCGATGTACTCTCATTTCATGTTCTGTACTCATTAGACTGTTCATTCCATTTAGTAGATCAAGTAATTCTTCTCCACTTTCGCGCAGGATAGTAATGTCGTCGGTGAATCGTATCCTTTCACCCTGAATTTAAATCCCACTCCTGAACCTTTCTTTATTTCCATCATTGCTTCTTCGATGTACACATTGAACAGTGGGGCGAAAGGCTACGTCCCAGCCTTACACGCTTTTTAATCCGAGCACTTCGTTTTTTGTCGTCCATTCTTATTATTTCCTATTGGCTCTTGTACATACTGCATATTACCCCTCCCTACCTATAGATTATTCCTAATTTTTTCTCAGATTTTCGAATATCTTGCACCATTTTACGTTGTCGAGCGCTTTTTCCAGGTCGACAAATCCTATGAATATGTCTTGATTTTTCTTTAGTCTTGCTTCCATTATCAGCTGCAACGTCAGAATTGCCGCACTGATGCATTTACCTTTCCTAAAGCCAAACTGAACCACATGTATCACGTGCTAAATTTTCTTTCCTAGTCTCCTGTATATTGTTCTTGTCAGCAACTTGGGTGCATAATCTGTAATGCTAATTGTGAGATAATTCTCACACTTGCTGTCTTTTGCAGCCTTCGGAATTGTGAGGATGATTTTTTCCGATGGTATGTCGCCAGACTCATACATTGTACACACCAGTGTGAATAGTCGTTTTGCTGAGACTTCCCCCAATGATTTTAGAAATTCCGATGGAATGTTTTCTGTCCCTTGGGCCTTATTTGACCTTAAGTCCTCCAAGGCCGTCTTAAATCCTCATTCTAATACGAAATTCCCTATCTCATCTAAATTGACTTCTGTTTCTTCTTCTGTCACATCTGACAAATTTTTCCCCACACAGAGGCCTTCAATATACTCTTTCCATCCATCCGCTCACTCCTCTGCATTTAGCTTCCCTGCACTTCCTAATTATTTCATTCCTCAGCGTCTTGTATTTCTGTATTCCTGAACTTCCCTAAACATTTTTGTACTTCTTTGTTTCATCAATCAGCTAAATTATTTCTTCTGTTACACATGATTTCTTAGCAGTTACCTTTTTTGTACCTTTTTTTTTTCTTTCCAGCTTCTGTGACTGTCCTTTTATAGATGTCCACTCTTCGTCAATTGTGCTACCCACTGAGCTATTCCTTATTACTGTATCTATAACCTTTGAGGATTTCAAGACTATCTCTTCATTCTTCAGTACTTCTGTATCCTACTTCTTTGTGTATTAATTCTTCCTGACTAATCTCTTAACTTCAGCCTACTCTTCATCACTACTACACTGTGATCTGAGTCTATATTTGCTCCTGCGCACGCCTTAAAATCCAGTATCTGATTTCAGAATCTCTGTCTGACCATGATGTAATCTAACTGAAATCTTCCCGTATCACGCGGCCTTTTAGAGTATACCTTCTCCTCTTGTGATTCTTGAACAGAGTATTCCCTAATATTCGCTGAAATTTATTACAGAACTCAATTAATCTTTCTCCTCTCTTATTCCTTGTTCACGCTCATATTCTCCTGTAACCTTTTTTTCTACTCCTTCTCCTACAATTGCATTCAAGTCCCCCATGACTATTAGATTTACATTTCCCTTCACGTACTACGCTATCCTTTCAATATCCTCATATAGTTTCTCTGACACTTAACTTCAGCTTGCGGCGTCGGCATGTATACCTGAATTATCATTGTAGCTGTTGGTTCGCTGTCGATTCTGGTAAGAACCACCCTATCACTGAATTGTTGACGGTAACACACTCTTTGTCCTACCTTACTATTCGTAACGAATCCTACTCCCGTTATACCATTTTCTGCTGCTGTTGATATTATCCTATACTCATCTGACGAGAAATCATCGTCTTCTTTCCATTTCGCTTCCCTGACCCCTATTATATCTAGATTGAGCATTTCCATTTCCCTTTTCAGATTTTCTAGCTTCTCTGCCACGTTCAAGCTTCTGACATTCCACGCCCAGATCCATATAACATTATCCTTTCTTCTGTTATTCAGTCTTCTTCTCAAGGTCACCTACCCTTTGACATCCCTTCCCGGAGATGTGAATGGGGGACTATTACGGAATCTTCTGCCTATGGAGAGATAATCATGACACTTTTTCAATCACAGTCCCCGTATCCTGTGGATACACGTTATGTGTCTTTAATGCAGTGGTTTCCTTTGCCTTCTGCGTCCTCATGCCGTTGATAATAGCTAATTCTTCCGCCTTTAGGGGTAGTTTCCTACCCGAAGGACATGAGAGTGCCCTGAACCTCTGTCCGCTCCTCCACCCCCTTTGACAAGGCCACCGGCAGAATTAGGTTGACTTCTTGTGCCGGAAGTCTTCGCTGCCAATGCTGATTATTAATCAAGATTTGGGAAGTGGTGAGTTGAGTATTAATTAAAGACGCTAAACCTAGACTACGGGTAAACGTAACGAAGAGAAAGTTACGAGACAAGAGATACTGGTTGTACAGGCCTGACAACAGCCAGAACTTAGAGGGAGTTACGTAAAATATCAGAGGCTCCTGAAAGCATGAATGCAAATACTGACCAGAGGCTCCGTGGTTGCGAAGTCCCATAGTGCTCAGAGCCATTTGAACCATTTTGATAACACTATAAGCAGTAAAAACAAGAGTGATATAACTGCAGACAAGGAGCGAGGTAAGAGAGGAATGAAGGGAGTCTCTGGAAGGGGCACCCACACGTCATGAAGAACCCATAGCAGTCCTAAGACGTGGCTTAACGACAGACGCCGCCCCCCCCCCTACACTTAGCCCCAAAGAACGGTACACAATTAGAGCCGATGAGTTGATGAGAGCCGTTTCACTATACGCTATGTCAAGGACTGGAAGCGAAGAGGCAAACTAGTAACACTCGGAAGCAGGACGCATCGAGAGGACTATTGCAGCCATAGTTGGAAGTTGGTACTGGTATCAACAGTGGCAGCCGAAGAAAGTACACAGGCAGGGCTAAGCAGAGTTATATGCAGTTGCTACAGCACAAACGATGGAATTCCAGTCATTTAGCAGGGAACATCAGAATGTCGTGTCGTGGGTGCGAGCTCTGTTAGTATTGACAGTTGCATTTTAGTAGACGCGTTCGGTGCTAGTTAGTCACAGCCTCTCTGTAAAGATTCTTCTTTTCATGGGTACAATTCCTTTAGAGCAAGTGTACTAGGAGTTAATACTGTTTTCTGAATAATGTCGGAAGTTGTGAAAAGCTCAATGTTTGTCACTTCAGTATAAGGGGCGTTCAATAGATAATGTTCAATAAGTAATGCAACACTTTTCTTTCTTAGCCTGTTTCGGTTGAAAAATGCGGAATTCGTTGGGGAACATGGTGGAATATTCCAGCTTCAGCCTCTATAGTTTCATGAATTTCCGATGAGTAGCAGCGCTACACGTAGCCTTCAATATGGCGTCTGTAATGGAGGTGCATTCCAAGCACAGAGCTGTCATTAAGTTTCTTTTGATAGAAAACCAGAGCATGCATAATGTCTACGGAGAGATGGCAGTAGACTAAAGCACGGTGAGCCATGTCTTTCCTGCCAGCTGGCCGAACACAGCTGTAATTCCTGCAGTGTTGTCACGTGCAGACACTTTCATTCGAGGCGACCGAAGGATCACAATCAAACACCTCATCGCTCAACTGGACGTCTCTGTTAGCAGTACTGACACACCGGACACGTTCGTTCACCATCTTGAGTACTCATCGCCTAACAAAGACATAAAGACCATTAAGGACCAACTGTGTGGAATTGTTTGCGCGTTACGACCTTGAATGTGACAATTTTTATCGAATATCGTTAAAAGCGATGAAACATGGGTTCATCACTTGGAACCGGAAACAAAAAGGCAATTCATAGAGTGGCGCCATAGCAGCTCTTCTCCAAACAAACAGTTCAAATCTGTACACTCAGCCAGTAAAGTCATGGTCTTCTGGGACTCTGAAGGCGTTATTCTGCTTCATGTCCTCCCTCACAGTGCAACTATCAACTGCGAAGTGTATTGCGCTACCCGCAAGAAACTGAAGAAACGACTTAAGCGTGTTCGTCGCCACAAAAATGCAACGAACTTTTCCCTTCTCCACGACAACACAAGGTCTCACACGAGTCTGCTCATCCGAGAGGATCTCACAGAAACTTCATTGAACTGTTCTTCTTCTCCTGACTACTGTCCGGAAGTTGCACTTTCCTACTTCCATCTGCCTTGCCCAATGAAGGATGTATTGTGCGGGAGGCACTATGTGAATGATGGGGAGGCTATTGATGCAGTAAGACGTCGACCACGTGCACAAACCGGTCTTTCAAGTAAGGTGGCGCAAAGCAGTAGCACTGACAGGAGATTATGTTGAAAACATAGAGTTTTGTAGACAAAAAAGGGTGCAGAATAATATGGTGCATTGGAATTCTGTATAAAACAAACCGGCTTTCCAAAGAAGTGTTTTTTTAACATCCCTCGCACTCATTCCAAGCCTTATCTTCTGCAGTAACAGAATTTTTAACAACATGGTCGATCAGGACTTCCTTTCACTTGGGTCAAACGACTATTTCCCTTCTTAGCGAATCCTGTCGCCCAATCCCAAGCAATATTCATATTTGGGACGTATGAAGAAGCTTCACTGGCGCCAGACATGTGGGTAAACAAAAGGTAAAACAGAAGGATTACTGAGTAAGATTGTTGCAGCGACAGTGCCAAATAGCAGGAAGTTGCGGCAACTCGCAAATTTCTACTTGGCTCAAAGTTGCGAGTCGCCACAACTTCCTGCCACTTGCAACTTTCAGCCAAGTAGAAATTTGCTCCCCGATAGCGGAGTCCGAAACGGAGTCCTAGCAGGGTGCAGGGCAATATAGGGCAACGGCAACACAAGGATGTCTGACCAGCCAAGAGGTTCCGGAAGCGGCTACAAGAGACGACCTCCCAGGCGAGCAGTGGAGGGCAGGCGCAAGACCGTGTCTGCAGGAAGGGGGTGGATCCAACCCCACTGAGCAGCAGAAACAAGGTCGATACAGCGCCGGCAGAAATCGATACATATTCAAGCAACTTGTAACAATTGTAATTGCAATTCTGAAATTGCCAGTTGTAAGTCTTTTAAAATTTAAAAAGGCCGCCCTATAGTGAAGCAGGTTCATCGGGAACCAGTAGAGTAAGTGCTAAAAAAGCATTATACAGTATCCGGAAATCTTTTGATGGTAACAAGAGAGATCAAAAGAATTTGTTGAGAATGCAGACTCCGCATTTGAACTACTGAATCCAGAGCAACACGGACTCTTGTTTAAATTTGTTAAAGTAAAAATTACGGGAGAGGCAAGACCGAAACTGCAAATATGCGAAGGACGAGTGTGTGGGAAGAGATAAAAGGTGTTTCAGAAGAGTAATACACCAGTAAGCGAGCGATAAATTATTATGTTTGCCGGTTATTTGAGACAAGGCAAGGCAAGACCATGGGGAACCAATCTCATTATGGTAAAATAAGATAGACGAAATGCAGAGAGACTTAAGGGGAGCTGTAAAAAGGATCACATGTAGAGATAACAGTAAAGGTGCTACAGATCTGGTAGACTCGTCAGGAAGAGCTTGTTTTATACAAGGGCTGAATGACGTTGGAAGACAAACGATGATCAGAAGTCTCAGTGACGAAATTGGATTATCTGCATCGGTGGAATCTACATTTACATCCACATCTACATATACACTCCGCAAGCCACAGTGCGGTGCGTGCCGCAAAGTACAAATGGCGTTCAAAAAGTTTTGCGCAGTCGTCTCTTTCTTTTTTTTTATATGTGAACATACTTGGAACATTTAGCTATACATTGAGCCTACTCAGTGTAGCCTCCATCAGCTGTGACGCATCTGGCCCAACGTTCTTTCCATGGTGTAAATGCACTTTCGTAAAATTCTGGGGATTTAATTTTACACCATCGCTTGACACAGGAAATAAGATCTTTCTCACTATCAAATGTTTTACCGCGCAGGTGAGCCTTCAGACGATCAAAGAGGTAAAAATTAGACGGAGCCAAGTCCGGACTGTAGTGAGGATGAGGAACATTTTTCCAGCCCATTTTCCTGATTTTCTCCTGCGTCATAGGGGCTGTACGGGGTTTGGCATTGCCTTGGTGATGTCGGATGAGCCAGTGATACCACACTACCCAATGACAAACGAGTCATTTCAGCAAGCTATCGTGTCGTCACACATCTGTCGCTTTGGATGGTTTGATCAATGGTCTCTGTATTCACATCACTCACTGCCGTCGATGGTCTACCGCATCGTGGATTGTCCAGTAGAGAGAAATCACCTGCTTTAAACCACTGAAACCACCGCTGGATACTGCTGCGATCCACTCTGTCCTCCCCATAAACAGGGAGCAACTTCCTGTGAACCGATGTGGAAGAGTCATCTCCGGTCTTGAAGAGGAACTCCATCACCGACTGTTTTCGCAACCTGACATCTACTTCACTGTCCCTTATGACTTACCTGTAAATACACACCAACTTACAGCTAAAAGTAGCAAGTATGTTCACAAAAAATTTCATTCTGCTCCTGCAAGAAATAAAAAATAATAGAGACGAATGTGCAAAGCTTTTTGAACGCTCTTTGTACTTTGTAGCAGTACAAGTCATTTCCTTACCTGTTCCATTTGCAAATAGATCGAGGAAGAAACGACTGTCTGTATGCCTCCGTATGAGACCTAATTTCTCGAATCTTATCTTCGTAGTCCATACGCGCAGTGGTTGTTGCCGGCAGTAGAATCGTTCGGCAATCAACTTCAAATGCCGGTTCTCTAAATTTTCTCAATAGTATTTCTGGAAAAGAATGTTGCCTTCCCTCCAGGGAATTCCAATTGAGTTCCCAAAGTATCTCCGTAACACTTGCGTGTTGTTCGAACCTACCGGTGACAAACCTGTCAGGCCGCTTCTGAATTTTTTTAATGTTTTACTTTAATTAGCTCTGTTATTGATCCCAAACACTCGAGCAGTACTGAAGAATAGGTCGCACCACCGTCCCATATGTGGTCTCCTTTACAGGTGAACCACTCTTTCCTAAAATTCTCCCAATAAACCGAACCGACCATTCGGCTTCCCTTCCGCCGCAGCGCTTTGCAACGTTACTCCTAGGTATTTAGACGACTTGACTGTGTCAAGCAGGACGCTAGTAATACCGTAACCGAACCTTACAGGTTAGTTCTTCCAGCTCATCCACATTAATTTACATTTTTCCACATTTAGAGCTTGCTGCCATTCATCACACCAACTAGAAATTTGGTCTAAGCAGTCTTTTATCTTCCTATTGTCAGTCAACTTCGACACCCTACCGTACACCAATGCATCATCAGGAAACAACCAAAGACTGCTGTTCATCCAGTCCGCCAAATCATTTATGTATATAGAGAACAACAGCGACCTGTCACACTTCCTTTTCGGGCACATCTAACGATACGCTTGTCTCTGGAGAACATTTGCCTTCGAGGACAACGTACTGGGTCCTGTTACTTTAGAAGTCTTCGAACCACTCACATATCTGTGAACTTACTTCATATGCTCGTATTTTCGTTAAGAGACTGCAGTGGGGCACCTTCTCAAATGCTTTCCTGGAAATCCAGAAATATGCTATCTGCTGTTGCCCTCCATCCACCGTTTGCAACATATCATGTGAGAAAGGGTAAGCTGAGTTTCGCTCGAACGATGCGCTCTAAATCCACGCTTATTCGTGGACATAAGCTTCTCAGTGTCAAGGTAGTTTATTATTGAGAATATGTTCACGGATTCTGGAGCAAACCGAAGTTAGGGATATTGGTCTGTAATTTTGCGGGCTTCGTTCTTTTATCCCTCTTATAAACTGGAGTCACCTGCTCTTTTCTCCAGTCGCTTGGGACTTGGTGCTGGGTGAGAGATTCAAGATAAATGCGTGCCAAGTAAGTGCCCAAGGCCGTAGAGTGCTCTTTATAAAACCAATTGAGATTCCATCCGGACCTTGTGATTTATTTGCTTTCATATCTTTTAGTTGTTTCTCTATGCTAGGGGTGCTGATTACTATAACGTCCATACGGGAGTCTGTTCGATGGTCAAATGACGGTATGTTTGTACGACTCTCCTATGTGAACTGTCACACCAGACTGGTCAACAAGAAACTGGTTAGAGATTTTATAGGGCCAGAATTTTATCGGGTTCTCTGCCAGATCATTTACTAAGGTGTGGCGCTGGTAGTTGTTGTATGCTTTGCGCATATATCTTTTCACCGACGCACAAATCTCTACTCCTAACTCTCCATGCTACGATTTACAATCTGCTTAAACTTTGCCCATAATTCCTCTACGTCCATCCTATTGGAATTAAGTGATGTCAATATGCTATTTTAGTGAGATGCTAAGAACTGCCTATCTTCTCTGTCTAGCACAAACACTCTCCTGGCCTTCTTGACTGCTTTATTAATTATCGTAACCATAGTTGCTACAATGACATTATGATCGCTAATCCCTCTTTCTATACTGACGATAAGGTCCAGCCTATTTGTAACTATAAGTTTCAGATATTTCCACTAGGTGTTGACTGCTAAGCCGTACTTAGGGTAATAGACCGTACCACAGAAAATCATGTGGTAGTGTTATGTAGAGGAAATTACAGCTCCCAAACGCATCGGGGAAAATACTGACCAGAGGCGCCAGGGTGGCGACGGTAGCGTAAAGCGAAAACACTACATCCTGTGAAAACTAGAGTGATATAATTGCAGACATGAAGCGAGAGTAAGAGAGGAATAAAGGGAGAAAGTCTTCGGAAGCGGTACCTACATGTCGTGAAGAGCCTATAGACATGATTTAGCGACAGATACGTCCCTCCCTCCACTCAGCCTCCGAAGAATAGTGTACAATTGGAGGCAATGAGATAGTGAGGGCTCTTCAAGAACACGCCATGTCAGGGACTGGCGGAAGCGAAAGGGAAATCTGAAAAACTCTCAGAAGCAGGACGCTCCGAGAAGTGTATTGCAGTGAGAGTAGGAAACTGGTAGTAAGAGTAGTATCAGTAGGGACAGCCAAAGAGCTCCTAACACGGCTACAAACAGACCACAACACTTCATAGTCTCGTTGGAGTCCAGGCAGCGAGTACACACAAAAACGTAACTCGCACCAATTGAAGAAGGAGACTGGGACAGTCATCAATATATTTTGCATGAAAAGGAAACAGCAACTCGGCAGGGCACCTGAAAGGACATCGATAACACGAAGGACATGAATATTATATCCTAGCTTGACTTACATATCTGGTACTTTTAACTTGACTCGTTTCCGCATTGACTGAAAGTCAAGCATGTGGTTATTACGGGAAATGGATAATAAGAAACATAATTAGTCAGGAGAATTGAATAGATTTCATCCCTTTTGTATCTGATCCTTCTAACCGGTAGACGCAGTCCTAACCGTCCGACACTGGTGTATTTTTGAGTACGATTACGTTTGCAGTGGTTCGGCCTGCGACATGGCAATGACATGTTAAGATGAAATATAGAAAAACATTGGCTGACAAAACCATTCTAGAGTCATCATGAATGAAAGATTATAAGTAAAAGCCTGAATGAATGAATAATGAAAAGCTGGGTATTGTCACCGTGGTCTGTTGCGCAACAGACGCACTCAACTCTCTACACATAGAAGGTGAACCCATAAGCTGGGATTACTAAAACGCCAAGGTCACCATCGGATCACAATTCTGAAATAACTAATTGAAATTCAAGTTAATTAGATTTTTATTACTGTAAGCACGCCCGGTTTACAATTGTCTTGGAGATTCGAACGTAAAAATGCTATTCTAATCACTCAAGATGCACAATTTAACTACTATGCTAATCACTTAACATAGCTACTCCACTGAATGGCTATCAAAAATCGTAAATTTCATCCTACTCTAATCCCTTCCTTTAAAATTAACTATACCACCAATTTATAGTTGACTGGAAGACACAACGCCAAACGTGTTCAGAAATGTATGTGCAACACCTCAAGAATACTGCACATTACTCAAACCTGACATCGTCTTGCCGAGATCCAACGTCCCCAGACAGGCTCGCTCAACTTGTGGTTGCATTAGTCAGTCAGGATCCGGCACCTCCCACCACCTTACTCGAATGTTAGTATAATTTTTACATCAACTGTATACCGAAAATAGTACAAAAATCTCCCCAGAAGACATGCTGGAACATAGCCCATCTTGCCCTGTTTGTAATGAAGGTAACTACTGCAAGGGGGTGAGCGCTTGCATAAACGACCACAAAAGGGAGCGGTGCTTTTCACCAGGCAGGCCTTAACCAATCAAAATGTGTTCAAATGTGTGTGAAATCTTATGGGACTTAACTGCTAAGGTCATCAGTCCCTAAGCTTACACACTACTTAACCTAAATTATCCTAAGGACAAACACACACACCCATGCCCGAGGGAGGACTCGAATCTCCGCCGGGATTAACCAATCACCAGTGGACATTGATATCAACTTACAATTCGAGTGAAGTAAGAAACGAGGCGTAAGGGCTCGACGAAGGTTTTGTAGCATAGAGAGCATACACAATTCGAACGCCGGCTTCCGATATGTCCATTTGTATTCGGCGATTAACGCCGCATTTCGGCGGAATGGGGGATGCAGCTCTTACTCCCGTTTCAACGGGAGCTTGGCGCCGTTCTGGCTGTGGTACTTGGTCCCATCTGTCTCCTGTTTGAGGCTAGATTTCACCTGGCCACATAAGCCGCAGTGGCGAGTGTTCCTCCCACTATATGCATGGCCATTTCTCTTCACTAAAGGGATTGCTACATTAAAATGTTATTTACCTGTCCATACTCATGTCCGAAAATAGTCTTACCTAATACTTTAAGCTGAGGAAAAGCCTAACTTATCTGCTATATGTACAAAGCAGAGTATATGTATGTGAATATGTATGGTGTCTCCTGCCAAACCCCTGGACCAAATTCGCCAAATTTGACACAGGAACTCAACAGGAGCAGATACCGACAGAAACCTGCTTTTTACCAAACCCAGGCATTAGGCTAGCCTGCATGACATAAACAAAGTGTTGCAATAGTATCGAGATGATTTCTCGACATGCCGGTAGATCAACAGCAAATAAATGATTGTAAAGCCCCTGATGTGTAGGCTGCTCTGCATGACACACTTCGAGTAAAAGCGGAATCGGCCTGCTTTACGGAACTGTATTCTAGAGCACCTGTTGTCAAGGAAGCCGGCACGGTAACTCGGCTTGTTCGATTAGAGGGTTAGCTGCCCTCTGTAATAAAAAAAAGAACTGAGTGAATGGATCAACAATGAACTTCAACGGGTGTCAGGGGACGTCCGCCCCGAACAAATCGAAGGAACAATAAAGAACAAAATGACATTAAAAAAAGGGAAAAAAGGGGGTAGCGTCTTTGAGTAGTAATCAAAACGTACTCGGTCCTGCGTTCGAAATCTGCTACCGCTTACATTTTGATTAATAATCAGCGCTGGTGGCCGAAGACATCCGGCATAAGAAATCAACCTCATTCTGCCAACGACCTTGTCAAACAGAGCGGAGGAGTGGACAGAGGTTCAGGGCACTGTCTTGTCCGTGGGGCGGGAAATTGCCCCTAAAGGTGGAAGAATCAGCAACGATCAACGGCATGAGGATGCAGAACGCAATGGGTACCACTGCATTAAAGACACGTAACGTGAATCCACAGGACATGTCACGTGTAATTGAGAAAGTGCCATGATGATCTCTTAATTGGCAATAGATTCCGTAATAGTCCCCCATTCGGATCGCCGCGAGGGGACTGCCAAGGAGGAGATGACCATGAGAAAAAGACTGAATAATCAACGAAAGGATAAATTTCTGAGAGTCGGGGAGTGGAATGTCAAAATCTTGAATATTGTAGGAAAGCTATAAAATCTGAAAATGTAAATGTAAAGAGTCAATGTAGATATAGTAGGGTCCAATGAAGTGAACTGGAAAGAAGACAAGGATTTCTGGCAGATGAGTATATGGTGATATCAACAGCAGCGGAAAATGGTATGGCTCAAATGGCTCTAAGTACTATTGGACTTAACATCTGAGGTCATCAGTCCCCTAGACTTAGAACTACTTAAACCTAACTAACCTAAGGACATCACACAAATTCATGCCCGAGGCAGGATTCGAACCTGCGACCGTAGCAGCAGCGCGGTTCCGGACTGAAGCGACTAGAACCGCTCAGCCACATAGGCCGGCATAAAATGGTATAACGGGAGTAGGATTTGTTATGAATAGACAGGTAGCGCAAACGGTGTGTTATGGTGAACAATTCAGTGATAGGGTTATTCGTATCAGAATCTATAGCAAACCAACACCGACAACGATAGTTCAGGTATACATGCCGACGTCACAAGCTGAAGATGAAGAGGTAGAGAAAGTATACGATGATACTGAAAGTGTAATACAATACGCAAAGGGAAATGCAAACCTAATATTGATGGGGCACTGTAATGCAGTTGTAGGGGAAGGAGCAGAAGAAAAGGTTACAGGAAAATATGCGCTTGGGACAAGAAATGAGAGAGGGTAAAGACTAATTGAATTCTGTAATGAATTTCAGCTAGTACAAGGGAATACTCTGTTCAAGAATCACAAGAGGAGGCAGTATACATGGAAAAGACTGGGTGATATGCGAAGATTTCATCATGGCCAGAGAGAGATTCCGAAATTAGATTCTGAATTGTAAGGCGTACCCAGAAGGAGATGTAGACTCAATTCACAATGTAGTAGTGATGAAGAATAGGCTGAAGTTTAATAGATCAGTAAGGAAGAATCAATACGCAAAGAAGTGGGATAAGGAAGTACTGAGGAATGATGAGATACGCTTGAAGTTCTCTAAGGCTACAGATACAGCAATAAGGAATAGCTCAGCGAGCAGTTCAGTTGAAGAAGAATGGACATATCTAAAAAGGGCAATCACAAAAGTTGGAAAGAAAAACATAGATGCAAAGAAGGTGACTGCTAAGAAACCATGCGTAACAGAAGAAATATTCCAGTTAACCGATGAAAGAAAGAAGTAAAAAAATGTTGAGGGAAGTTCAGGAATACAGAAATACAAGTCACTGAGGAACGAAATAAATAAGAAGTGCAGGGAGGCTAACATGAAATGGTTGCATGAAAAATGTGAAGAAATCGAAAAAGAAATGACTGTCGGAAGAATTGACTCAGCTTATAGAAAAGTCAAAACAACCTTCGATGAAATTAAAAGCAAGGGTGGTAGCATAAAGAGTGGAAAGGGATTCCCCTGTGAAATGCATCTGAGAGGGCGGATAGGTGGAAAGAGTACTTTGAAGCCCTCTATGAGGAGAAAGATTTGTCTAACGTGAAGGAAGAAGAAACAGGGGTCGATTTAGAAGAGATAGGGGATCTAGTATTAGAATCAGAATGTAAAAGAGCTTTGGAGGACTTACGATCAAATAAGGTAGAAGGGGTAGATAACATTCCATCAGAATTTCTAAAATCAGTGGAGGAAGTGGCAACAAAACGACTGTTCACGTTCGTGTGTAGACCCTATGAGCTTGGAGATCTACCATCATCCACACAATTCCGATGACTCCAAGAGCTGACAAGTGCGAGAATTATCGCACAGTCAGCTTAACAGCTCATGCATTCAAGTTGCTAACAAGGATTATACACAGAATGAGGAAAAAGAAAATTGAGGACGTGCTAAATTATGATCACTTTGGCTTTAGAAACGGTAAAGACACCCGACAGCAATTCTGACGTTGCGGTTGATAGTGGAAGCAAGATTAAAGAAAAATCAAGATACGTTCATAGAAATTGTCGATCTGGAAAAAGCGTTCGACAATGTAAAATAGCGCAAGATGTTCGAAAATCTGAGAAAAATAGGGGTAAGGTACAGGGGGAGACAGGTAATATACAATATGTACAATAACCAATAGGGAATAATAAGAGAGCGCACGGATTAAAAAGGCCGTGAGTAAGTCAGGGATGTAGTCTTTCCCCCCTACTGTTCAAGCTGTACATCGAAGAAGTAATGATGGAAATAAAAGAAAGGTTCAGGAGTGGAAATAAAATTCTGGGTGAAAGGAAATCAATGATACGATTCGTTGAGGAGATTGCTATCCTGAGTGAAAGTGAAGAAGAATTACATGCTGAATGGAATGAACAATCTAATGAGTACAGAATATGGATTGAGAGTGAATCGAAGGAAGACGAAAGTAATGAGAAGTAGTAGAAATGAGAACAGCGAGAACCTTAACACCATTATTGGTTGTCACAAAGTTGATGAAGTTAAGGAATTCTGCTACCTAGGCAGCAAAATAACCAATGACGGATGGAGCAAAGGCAGACTAGCACTGGCAAAAAGGGCATACCTGGCCAAGAGAAGTCTGCTAGCATCAAAGATAGGCCTTAATTTGAAGTAGAAATTTCTGAGAATGTACTTCTGGAGCACAATATTGTATGGTAGAGAAACACGGACCGTGGGAAAACCGGAACAGAAGAGAATCGAAGCATTTGAGATGTGCTGCTACAGGTGAATGTTGAAAATTATGTCGACTCATAAGGTAAGAACGAGTTGGTTCAAATGGCTCTGAGCACTATGGGACTTAACATCTATGGTCATCAGTCCCCTAGAACTTAGAACTACTTAAACCTAACTAACCTAAGGACATCACACAACACCCAGTCATCACGAGGCAGAGAAAATCGCTGACCCCGCCGGGAATCGAACCCGGGAACCCGGGCGTGGGAAGCGAGAACGCTACCGCACGACCAACGAGTTGGTTCTGTCCAGAATCGGAGAGGAAAGGAATACGTGGAAAACACTGACAAGGAGAAGGGAGAGGATGCTAGGACATCCGTTAAGACACGTGGGAATGACTTCCATGGTACTAAAGAGAGCAGTATAGGGCAAAAATTGTAAAAGAAGACAGATATTGGAATACATCCAGCAAATAATTGAGGACGCAGGTTGCAATTGCTGTTCTGAGATGAAGAGGTTGGCACAGGAGAGGAATTCGTGGTGGGGCGCATCAAACCAGTCGGAAGACTGATGAACCCAAAAAGAAAAAACTGCAAGGGCTACACATGTCGATGTGCATGGCAGGGAAAAGGATTAGCTGCATAGAGGAGGGAATTTACAATGTGGGAGAAAGATGAAATTGACGGAGAAAGGGTACGAATGGGAGAAGCATGAGCTAGAGGCAGGTGGAAGGTGTAGAGGTATTGTGGGCGGGTTGAAAAGGAAAAGGGAGAAGCAGAGATGGAAAAAGAGAGGGGGATGATGATGATGATCATCATCATCATCATGATCATGATCATGATCATGATGACGATGATGTTGATTTTTGGTTTGTGGGGCACCCAGCAACGCGGTTATCTGCGCCATTTCCGAAATGATAACGAAATGAAGGTAATGGCAAACCACCTCCACTAGGACCTTGCCTAGTAAGGCGGCGCGGTTCTCCCGCGTCGCTCCCTTACGCTCTGTAAAGGAGTATGTGATTCATCATCATCATCAACGAAATGATGAGGACAACATAAACATTCAGTCCCTCGGCATAGAAAATCCCCGACACCTGCGAATCGAACCCGGGACCCTGTGATACAGAGGTAGCAACGGTAACCACTAGACCGCAAACTACAGATGGAGGGGGAGCAGGATGTGGTCAGAGAGAAATGTGTTGGGGGAAATGGACAAAGAGAGGGGAGGAGGAGATAAAGAGATAGATTGGAGAGGTGAGAGAAATAAAGTTAGGAAGATGAGCTGTACAGACAGAGAGAGGAAGTGGTGAACACAGAGAGTGGGGAGGAGGTGTGTATTCCATGTGTATGTCAAATGTCAAATGCATATGCGGGCAAAGGCATGGGGAAAAAGGCTAGTTCTGTGACAATTCGTAAAACATGTGACTGGAATTTTATAATCTATTGATAGAACTAACATACGTTATTATTAATAGTTCATCTGATGCTGCAAAGTAAAAACATGTAGAGTTGCGTGGGAAGTGACTCTGATTGGTGTACAAAAGTTATTCATTTGAATGGTGACAATAACTACTGGCTCATACGTGGTTAGATCAGATGAACAAAGTTTATGTAATACTAGCTGTTGCCCGTGCTTTTCTTGCATATCAGTAGTTTTGTTATGATGAATGATGATGAATAAATAAGCTACTGTATGTTCAATAACATGCACCCTCAGCTGCCTTCACGAGTCTGCGTGTTCGAGTAAGCATATTTCGTGACATGTAACTCGCTCTCCCCCATCCCAAGCTGTACCAACGCACTGTGTGTCGGCATTTACAGGGTCGCTGCAGAGCACTGTGTACAGAGGGGTTTGGGCAATAGTGGGCATCCGTGTATCGTGCTACTCAAGTAGCTACACGTTATACAACGTGTACTTTATGCAACAAATAGTGTGGAAGTATGGATTAGACACATAACAAATTATAAAGGGTGTATCATAACTAATGGCGTAAACGCATACAGTTGAAAGTACACGATTTTTTTTGGTCATCAGTCTATTAACTGGTTTGATGCGGCCCGCCACGAATTCCTTTCCTGTGCTAACCTCTTCATCTCAGAGTAGCACTTGCAACCTACGTCCTCAATTATTTGCTTGACGTATTCCAATCTCTGTCTTCCTCTACAGTCTTTGCCCTCTACAGCTCCCTCTAGTACCATGGAAGTCATTCCCACATGTCTTAGCAGATGTCCTATCACCTGTCCCTTCTCCTTATCAGTGTTTTCCACATATTCCTTTCCTCTCCGATTCTGCGTAGAACCTCCTCATTCCTTACCTTATCAGTCCACCTAATTTTCAACATTCGTCTATAGCACCACATCTCAAATGCTTCTCTTCTGTTCCGGTTTTCCCACAGTCCATGTTTCACTACCATACAATGCTGTACTCCAGACGTACATCCTCAGAAATTTCTTCCTCAAATGAAGGCCGTATTTGATATTAGTAGACTTCTCTTGGCCAGAAATGCCTTTTTTGCCATAGCGAGTCTGCTTTTGATGTCCTCCTTGCTCCGTCCGCCATTGGTTATTTTACTGCCTAGGTAGCAGAATTCCTTCACTTCATTGACTTCGTGACCATCAATCCTGATGTTAAGTTTCTCGCTGTTCTCATTTCTACTACTTCTCATTACCTTCGTCTTTCTCCGATTTACTCTCAAACAATACTCTGTACTCATTAAACTGTTCATTCCGTTCAGCAGATCATTTAATTCTTCTTCACTTTCACTCAGGATAGCAATGTCATCAGCGAATCGTATCATTGATATCCTTTCACCTTGTATTTTAATTCCACTCCTGAACCTTCCTTTTATTTCTATCATTGCTTCCTCGATGTACAGATTGAAGAGTAGGGGCGAAAGGCTACAGCCTTGTCTTACACCCTTCTTAATACGAGCACTTCGTTCTTGATCGTCCACTCTTATTATTCCCTCTTGGTTGTTGTACATATTGTATATGACCCGCCTCTACCTATAGCTTACCCCTACTTTTTTCAGAATCTCGAACAGCTTGCACCATTTTATACTTTCGAACGTTTTCCCAGGTCGACAAATCCTATGAAAGTGTCTTGATTTTTCTTTAGCCTTGCTTCCATTATTAGCTGTAGCGTCAGAATTGCCTCTCTCGTCCCTTTACTTTTCCTAAAGCCAAACTGATCGTCACCTAGCGCATTCTCAATTTTCTTTTCCATTCTTCGGTATATTATTCTTGTAAGCAGCTTCGATGCATGAGCTGTTAAGCTGATTGTGCGATAATTCTCGAACTTGTCAGCTCTTGCCGTCTTCGGAATTGTGTGGATGATGCTTTTCCGAAAGTCAGATGGTATATCGCCAGACTCATATATTCTACACACCAACGTGAATAGTCGTTTTGTTGCCACTTCCCCCAATGATTTTAGAAATTCTGATGGAATGTTATCTATCCCTTCTGCCTTATTTGACCGTAAGTCCTCCAAAGCTCTTTTAAATTCC
The DNA here is from genome assembly GCF_023864345.2 of Schistocerca serialis cubense. NCBI lineage: Eukaryota > Metazoa > Arthropoda > Insecta > Orthoptera > Acrididae > Schistocerca > Schistocerca serialis. The sequence continues at coordinate 358,436,743 of NC_064641.1, read as the reverse complement.
GATTCTAATACTGGATCCCCTATGTCTTCTAAATCGACTCCTTTTTCTTCTGCTATCACATCGGAACAAATCTTCACCCTCATAGAGGCTTTCAATGTATTCTTTCCACCTATCTGCTCTCTCCTCTGCATTTAACAGTGGAATTCCCGTTGCACTCTTAATGTTACCACCGTTGCTTTTAATGTCACCAAAGGTTGTTTTGACTTTCCTGTATGCTGAGTCTGTCCTTCCGACAATCATATCTTTTTCGATGTCTTCACATTTTTCCTGCAGCCATTTCGTCTTAGCTTCCCTGCACTTCCTATGTATTTCATTCCTCAGCGACAAGTATTTCTGTATTCCTGATTTTCCCGGAACATGTTTGTACTTCCTCGTTTCATCAATCAACTGAAGTATTTCTTCTGTTACCCATGGTTTCTTCGCAGCTACCTTCTTTGTACCTATGTTTTTCTTCCCAACTTCTGTGATGGCCCTTTTTAGAGATGTCCATTTCTCTTCAACTGTACTGCCTACTGCGCTATTCCTTATTGCTGTATCTATAGCGTTAGAGAACTTCAAACGTATCTCGTCATTCCTTAGTACTTACGTATCCCACTTCTTAGCGTATTGATTCTTCCTGACTAATGTCTTGAACTTGAGCCTACTCTTCATCACTACTATATTGCGATCTGAGTCTATATCTGCTCCTGGGTACGCCTTACAATCCAGTATCTGATTTCGGAATCTCTGTCTGACCATGATGTTGTTGTTGTTGTTGTGGTCTTCAGTCCTGAGACTGGTTTGATGCAGCTCTCCATGCTACTCTATCCTGTGCAAGCTTCTTCATCTCACAGTACCTACTGCAAACTACATCCTTATGAAACTGCTTAGTGTATTTATCTCATGGTCGCCCTCTACGATTTTTACCCTCCACGCTGCCCTCCAATACTAAATTGGTGATCCCTTGATGCCTCAGAACATGTCCTTCCAACCGATCCCGTCTTCAAGTTGTGCCACAAACTTCTCTTCTCCCCAATCCTATTCAATACTTCCTCATTAGTTATGTGATCTACCCATCTAATCTTCAGCATTCTTCTGTAGCACCACATTTCGAAAGTTTCTATTCTCTTTCTGTCCAAACTATTTGTCGTCCATGTTTCACTTCCATACATGGCTACACTCCATACAAATACTTTCAGAAATGACTTCCTGACACTTAAATCTATACTCGATGTTAACAAATTTCTGTTCTTCAGAAACGCTTTCCTTGCCATTGCCAGTCTACATTTTATATCCTCTCTACTTCGACCATCGTCAGTTATTTTGCTCCCCAAATAGCAAAACTCCTTTACTACTTTAAGTGTCTCTTTTCCTAATCTAATTCCCCCAGCATCACCCGACTTAATTCGACTACATTCCATTATCCTCGTTTTGCTTTTGTTGATGTTCATCTTATATCCTCCTTTCAAGACACTGTCCATTCCATTCAACTGCTCTTCCAAGTCCTTTGCCGTCTCTGACAGAATTACAATGTCATCGGCGAACCTCAAAGTTTTTATTTCTTCTCCATGGATTTTAATACCTACTCCAAATTTTTCTTTTGTTTCCTTTACTGCTTGCTCAATATACAGATTGAACAACATCGGGGAGAGGCTACAACCCTGTCTTACTCCGTTCCCAACCACTGCTTCCCTTTCATGTCCCTCGACTCTTATAACAGCCATCTGGTTTCTGTACAAATTGTAAATAGCCTTTCGCTCCCTGTATTTTACCCCTGCCACCTTCAGAATTTGAAAGAGAGTATTCCAGTCAACATTGTCAAAAGCTTTCTCTAAGTCTACAAATGCTAGAAATGTAAGTTTGCCTTTCCTTAATCTTTCTTCTAAGATAAGTCGTAAGGTCAGTATTGCCTCACGTGTTCCAGTGTTTCTACGGAATCCAAACTGATCTTCCCCGAGGTTGGCTTCTACTAGTTTTTCCATTCGCCTGTAAAGAATTCATGTTAGTATTTTGCAGCTGTGACTTATTAAACTGATAGTTCGATAATTTTCACATCTGTCAACACCTGCTTTCTTTGGGATTGGAATTATTATATTCTTCTTGAAGTCTGAGGGTATTTCACCTGTTTCATACATCTTGCTCACCAGATGGTAGAGTTTTGTCAGGACTGGCTCTCCTAAGGCCGTCAGTAGTTCCAATGGAATGTTGTCTACTCCCGGGGCCTTGTTTCGACTCAGGTCTTTCAGTGCTCTGTCAAACTCTTCACGCAGTATCGTATCTCCCATTTCATCTTCATCTACATCCTCTTCCACTTCCATAATATTGTCCTCAAGTACATCGCCCTTGTATAGACCCTCTATATACTCCTTCCACCTTTCTGCTTTCCCTTCTTTGCTTAGAACTGGGTTTCCATCTGAGCTCTTGATATTCATACAAGTCGTTCTCTTATCTCCAAAGGTCTCTTTAATTTACCTGTAGGCAGTATCTATCTTACCCCTAGTGAGATAAGCCTCTACATCCTTACATTTGTCCTCTAGCCATTCCTGCTTAACCATTTTGCACTTCCTATCGATCTCATTTTTGAGACGTTTGTATTCCTTTTTGCCTGCTTCATTTACTGCATTTTTATATTTTCTCCTTTCATCAATTAAATTCAATATTTCTTCTCTTCCCCCATTCCTGTCAATTGTTCCCTTATGCTCTCCCTGAAACTCTGTTCAACCTCTGGTTCTTTCAGTTTATCCAGGTCCCATCTCCTTAATGATGTAATCTAATTGAAATCGTCCCGTATCTCCCGGCCTTTTCCAAGTATACCTCCTCCTCTTGTGATTCTTGAACAGGGTATTCGCTATTACTAGCTGAAACTTGTTACAGAACTCAATTAGTCTTTCTCCTCTTTCATTCCTTGTCCTGTAACCTTTTCTTCTACTCCTTCCCCTACAACTGCATTCCAGTCGCCCATGACTATTAGATTTTCGTCCCCCTTTACATACTGCATTACCCTTTCAATATCGTCATACACTTTCTCTATCTGTTGATCTTCAGCTTGCGACGTCGGCATGTATACCTGAACTATCGTTGTCGGTGTTGGTCTGCTGTCGATTCTGATTAGAACAACCCGGTCACTGAACTGTTCACAGTAACACACCCTCTGCCCTACCTTCCTATTCATAACGAATCCTACATCTGTTGTACTATTTTCTGCTGCTGCTGATATTACCCGATACTCATCTGACCAGAAATCCTTGTCTTCCTTCCACTTCACTTCACTGACCCCTACGATATCTAGGGCACTCAGCCCGGAACCGCGCGACTGCTACAGTCGTAGGTTCGAATCCTGCCTCGGGCATGGATGTGTGTGATGTCCTTAGGTTAGTTAGGTTTAAGTAGTTCTAAGTTCTAGGGGACTGATGACCACAGATGTTAAGTCCCATAGTGCTTAGAGCTATTTTTTACTATATCTAGATTGAGTCTTTGCATTTCCCGTTCGCAGAATGAGGCTGACTTCTTATGCTGGAAGTCTTCGGCCGCCAATGCTGATTATTTATCAAAATTTAGGCAGTGGCGGGGATCGAACCCGGGACCGAAGACGTTTTGATTATGAATCAAAGACGCTACCCCTAGACCACGATACTAGAAGCAAAAAAGTCTCAGTAAACATAGGGTCGAAAATGCATACCTTGAGAGCTACGAGCAATTTTTCATCATCGATACAGCGAAATAAATCTCTTCTACTGCAAGCTCTTTGCTTTCCCTCTTTTGGGAAGTGGGAGTACGGACCAAAACAAGAAAAAAAACATGTGCTCTAAAATGCATACCTTAAAAGTTATGAGCATTTGTTCATTAGAAGAGTTAAATTTCAAAGTAGCGAAGATGAAAAAGTGCTCATAGCTCTTAACGTATGCATTTTAGAGCACATGTTTACTGGACATGGTTTTCTTGTTGTGGTCCATACTGCTAGTTCCCAAAATATGGAAAGCAAGGAGCTTGCAGTAGAAGAGATTTGCTTCACAGTATCGACGATGAAAAATTGCTCGTAGCTTTTAAGGTATGTACTTTCGACACTACGTTTACTGAGACTTTTTTTGCTTCTAGTATCGTGTACTTTGAACTGTATGCGTTTACACCATTAATTATGATACACTCTGTATAAAGATTGTGTTAATTACTTTGAATCGTATCACATAGCATATGACAACTAATAAAAGCATTTTAGAAACTCAAAGTGTACATAGCTCTTTTAAAGAGTAAATATTTTCCCTAATCAACGTACCATTCTTCAAGTCAGTAATTATTTTGTACTACATTCTTCCTAAAGTAGCTTATATTCATCCCCACTATTCCAGCTATCTCCATAAAACATTTCATCGACGTCGGTTCATCAGGTCAATCATGAAAATGTACAGACAGTGCTCCTTGTCGCATTTATAATACTAGCATTGATAAAACTTTTAATTACGATATCTCATTTTCATTGATCCGATTTTGGTTAAATAAAGCCTAAATGTGCCCCAAGCTATGCTCAAGACACCTGTGAAAATTTGTCTAGCAAATTTTGGAGAAGTGTTTTCAAGCAGAAAAACAGACAGAGACATTAGTTTCACAGTTTCGTTATGAGTATAGATTAAGGAGTCATGTCTCAAAGCTGCGCTAGTAAATACGGCTATCTCACTATCTTGCTGTGTGTATTCTCAGTGTTGTGGCAGATCATCATGGAAGGCCTTATGACTGCGATAAGTGGTTAATCTTCATAGTAGCAGAGGATATGATTCTGAATTATGCTTGGCAGTATCAAAAAACGTGAGGAAGAACATAGAGTTTAACGTCCTGTCAGTGTAGCGGTCATTAGTGGTAAAGGACATGCTTGGCTTAAGAAAGGGTGGGGAAGAAAATCGGCCCTGAGCTTTTCAAAGGAAGCATCCTGGAGCGATTTAGGGAAATGACGGAAAACCAAAATGAGGAAGGCTGAATGGGAATTTGAACCGTCGTTCTCCTAAATGCAAATCCAGTGTACTAACTAAGTTAGTCAGGCAGCAGCAGCCGGCCGAGACAGAAGCAGCAACATGGTTACTGTTGTGACTTTTACGAGTTCCTAACCAGGAGCGAATTGTATAATTTCATCTGTGAGTTCCTAAACAGGGTGTGCCTTGATAACTTATTTTCCTGAGTCTCTGAGAGTTAATTTAATATCTAATAGACACAGTTCTCGAGTTTCCGTTTGCGTTGGAAAGTAAACCGATTTTGTGACACATCATAAGTTTCTAATCAGGGGCATATTATTTAGTCTCACCTGAGTGCTGTCCGCCCCGATAGCTGAGTGGTCAGCGTGATGGATTGCAGTCCTACGGACCCGGGTTCGATTCTCAGATGGGTCGGAGATTTTCTCCGCTCAGGGACTGGGTGTTGTGTTGTCTTCATCATCATTTCATCCCCATCCGTAGCGCAAGTCGCCCAATATGGCGTCGAATGTAATAAGACCTGCATCAAGTCGGTCAGACCTGCCCCACAAAGGACCTCCCGGCCAAAGACGCCAAACGCTCATTTACCTGAGTGCTTCGGTAGTTCGGTTTTTGAATCTGTGTGTATTAATATAATTTATTAGACACAACTGTTGCGTTTTCTTCAGGGTCTACAGTCGAGTTTCGCAGCACGTGTCGATAGTCCATTTGTATGAGTAGTGTAGTTTTTCACGGTCTTTAGTATGGATAGGGAATGTGACAGTTGTGTGCAGATGCGAATCGAGTTGGTGACACTTCGCTCTCAGCGCCAGGCTGTGATGGCTTCGGTTACACATCTTGAAGCTGCAGTAGATGGGTTTGGGGACAGACCATGGGGACCCATCGGACGTCCAGCACGTCCGAGTCCTCTGACCTGTCCTTACCGGTGGCGAGACCAGTTGCTGCTCGCACTGACGTTGACCCTCACCTGTGGTCGAGTGGCAGGTCGTCTAGGAGCGTGGCAGGCGGCGAAAGATTTCCCAGGGGCCGCACGTAAGGCCTCCTCCATTAGTCCGTGCTGTCTGTGGCTGACATTGTCGCTCAGCCAGCTATAGTCACCTGTCCTGTTTACGAGGAAATCTCTCAGTCTGCAAGATCGCACGAATCACAGAAAGTGGGATTATTGGTAGTTGGGAGCTCCAATGTTAGGCGCGTTATGGGGCTCCTTAGGGACATGGCTGCCAAGAATGGGCAATGTGCACTCTGTCTGCATACTGAGTGAAGTCATTCCAGACGTGGAACTGGTCGTTCTGGAGGACACGAATAATACAGAGTGCAGCCAACAGCAAGTAGTCTTTTACGTCGGTACCAATGATGGATGTCGCTTTGGATCGGAAGAGATTCTCTCTGGTTCGAGCGGATAACAGAAGCGGTAAAGGCTGCCAGTCTTGCTTGCGAGATGAAACCAGAGCTCATCATTTGCAGCATAGTCGACAGGACCTCTGTGACATAGCCGAGTGGAGGGTCTGAATCAGAGGCTCAGACAGTTCTGCTACAGTGTAGGCTGCAGATTCGTCGACTTATGCCATAGGCTGGTTGGGTTTCCGGTTCCGCTGAACAGACCTTGAGTCCACTACACACAGTAGGCGGCTACACGAGTAGCAGGGGCTGTGTGGCGTGCACTGGGCGGTTTTTTAGGTTAGAGGGCCTCGGGGAAACACAAAAAGGGCTTCAGTCTCAAAGGGTGCAGGCCGAACACAGGAACAACACAGATACAAGAACCATCGGTATAACAGCTGTAAATTGTCGTAGCTGTGTTGGGAAAGTACCAGAGCTCCGAGTGCTAATACAAAGCACTGATGCTCAAATCGTTACAGGTACGGAAAGCTGGCTAAAGCCGGAGGTAAGTTCCACCGAAATTTTTACGAAGAACCTAATGGTGATCCGAAAGGATAGGCTAAACACAGTTGGCGGTGGGTTGTTCGTTGCTGTTAGAAGTAGTTTATCTTGTCACGAAGCTGAAGTAGGACAGTTCCTGTGAGTTAGTATGGGCAGAGGTTATTCTTGGCAACAGGAATAAAATGTAATTGGATCCTTTTACTGACCTCCAAATCCAGATGATACAATTGCTGAAAGGTTCATAGAAAACTTGAGTTTGATTTCAAACACATTCCCGCCTCATACAATTATGGTTGGTAGTGACTTTAATTTACCCTAAATATGTTGGCGAAAATAAATGTTTAATTCCGGAAGTACGAATAAATCATCATCCGAAATTGTGCTAAAGGCATTCTCTGAAAATTATTTCGAGCAGTTAGTTCATGAGCCCACACGAATACTAAACGGATGTGAAAACACACTTAACCTCTTAGCAATAAATAATCCTGAGCTACTAACAAGCATCAAAATGGATACATGGATTAGTCAACACAGGGTTGTCGTAGCGTGACTGAATATTGTAACCCCGAAATCCTTAAAAAAAAATTAACGGAAAGTATACCTATTCAAAAAAGCAGCCAAAACTTCTCTTGACGATTTCCTGAGAGACAATCTCCACTCCTACCAAATTAACAATGTAAGTGCAGACCAGGTGTGGCTTGAATTCAAAGAAATAGTATCGGCAGCAATTTAGAGATTTATACCAAACAAATTAACGAACTACGGAGCTGATCCTCCTTGGTACACGAAACGGGTCAGAACACTGTTGTACAATCAACGGAAACAACATGCCAAATTTAAACAGACGCAAAATCTCCAAGATTGGCGATCTTTTACAGAAGCTCGGAATTTAGCGCGGACTTCAATGTGAGATGCTTATAATGATTTACACAACGAAACTTTGTCTCGAAGCCTGGCAGAAAATACAAAGAAATTCTTGCCACGTGAAGTCTGCTAGTAGCAAGACACAATCAATGCATTCTCTGCGCGATAGCAATGGAGATACTATCGAAGACAGTGCTCCCAAAGCAGAGTTACTGAACACAGCCTTCCGAAATCCCTTGACCAAAGAACACGAAGTAAATATTCCAGAATTCGGATCAAGAACAACTACCAACATGAGTAACGTAGAAATAGATATCCTAACCGTAGTGAAGCGACATAAATCACTTAACCAAAGCAAGTCTCCGGTCCAGACTGTATACTAGTTAGGTTCCTTACAGAGTATGCTGATACAATATCTCCATACTTAACAATCATATACAACCGTTCACTCGACGAAAGATCCGCGCACAAAGACTGGGAAGTTGCACAGATCACACCAATATTCAAGAAAGGTTGTAGTAGTAATCCACTCAATTACAGGCCCATATCATTAAAGTCGATATGCAGCACGATTTTGGAACATATGTTGTGTTCAAAAATTATGAATTACCTTGAAGGAAACGGCCTATTGACACACAGTCAACACGGATTTAGAAAACAACATTCTTGTGAAATGCAACTAGCTCTTTACACACACGAAGTGTTGAGTGCTATTGACAAGGGACTTCAAATTTATGTCGTATTTCTAGATTTCCAGAAGGCTTTTGACACTGTACCACACAAGGGGCTTGTGGTGAAATTGTGGCTTATGGAGTATCATCTCATTTATTTGACTGGATTCATGATTTCGTGTCAGAGAGGTCACAGTTCGTAGTATTTGACGGAAAGTAATCGAGTAAAACAGAAGTCATTTCTGACGTTCCTCAACGCAGTGTTGTAGGCCCTTTGCCGTTCGTTATCTATATAAACTATTTAGGATGCGATATGAGCAGCCGTTGAAGTTCTTTGCAGATGATGCTGTCGTTTATCGACTAGTAAAGTCATCAGAAGATCAAAACAAATTGCAAAACGATTCAGAAAACATATCTGTATGGTGCGAAAATTGGCAATTGACCCCAAATAACGAAAATTGTGAGGTCATCCACATGTTTACTAAAAGGAATATGTTAAACATCGGTTGTACCATAAATCAGTCAAATCTAAAGGCCTTAAATTCAACTAAATACCTAGGAATTACGATTGCGAACAACTTAAATAGCAAAGAACACTCAGAAAATGTTGTGGAGAAGGCAAACTATAGACTGCGTTTTATTGGCAGGACACTTAGAAAATGTAACAGATCTACTAAAGAGACTGCCCACACAAAGCTTGTCAGTCCTTTTTTAGAATACTGCTGCGCGGTGTGGCAACCTTACCAAACAGGATTGACGGAGTACATCGAGAAAGTTCAAAGAAGGGCAGCACGCTTGGTAATATCACTGAAATGATACAGGATTTGGCGTTGCAGCAGAATCTTCTCACGAAATTTCAATCACCAATTTTCTCCTCCGAATGCGAAAATATTTTGGTGACGCCGACCCACATAGGGAGAAACGATCATCATAACAAAATAAGAGAAATCAGAGCTCGCACGGAAAGATATAGGTGTTCGTTTTTCCCACGCACTGTACGAGATTGGAATAATAGAGAATTATTGTGAAGATGTTTCGATGAACCCTCTGCCAGACACTTAAAAGCGATTTGCAGAGTACCCTTGTAAGTCTAGATGTAGAACCACTGCCGGCCGGGGTGGCCGAGCGGTTCTAGCGCTACAGTCTGGAACCGCGCGACCGCTTCGGTCGCAGGTTCCAATCCTGCCTCGGGCATGGATGTGTGTGATGTCCGGTTTAAGTAGTTCTAAGTTCTAGGGGACTGATGACCTCAGCAGTTAAGTCCCATAGTGCTCAGAGCCATTTGAACCATTTTTTGTAGAACCACTGCGCCACTGCACCACCTCCCGCGGTTTCGTATACCAGTAAATATCTTGGCACTTTTTCTATAAAGTCCCGCATGCCAACGGATTCTGCACAGTTATCATAGAAGGAATGTGTTAGTGATGGTCCGTAAAATTATGTACCACTGGCGTGGATAGTTCATAGAGTCCGTTGGGAAGAAGACAATTCGGAATTAGTGGCTTCCATGAAAACTCTTTCAATTCTGGTGTAGTGTACACCTGTCTTTGATTGGAATATGTTAGTGATGTATTAACTGGAGGACACGGCGCGTAAACAATTGAATCTGTTCTTGATAGACACATTTCGGCCAGTCATCCCCTTCGATGCACCATCATTTTATTCGAAGTTTTTGTGCATGTACCACCTACGGGAGCATGTCAGAACTATGGAGTTAAGGTAAGGTAGCGAGTTTGAAGACTAAAGCTTTGCAGATGTGGGCCGGCTGGCAGGAATGTACAAGTGGCTCTGATCCAGCGTAGGCTTGGCGTGCGCCTAGAACCAGCCAGCCGCACTGTGGTGACTTTTTGCTTTTTGTTGTGACGTTTTGCATGGTGTGCTTTTCACCTGACTTGCAGACATCGATGCATTATTCAGAGATATGTAAGTTACAAAGTGACTCATAGCGTTGCAAAAGAAAGGACCATGTGTGTAAGTTTGGTAGCACTCTGCACGTAACATAAATTGTTAAAGAGGCACTGTGGACGGAAGAGCCAGGTGGTTGTTAGTCCTTTCAAAGTCAGACAGAGCGTCTTGCGACCGTCTGCCGACCTATGGCTGAAGGCCAATTATCGGAGACGATAGCACATGTAGTAGGAAGCCAGCTTGGACGGAGCGGAAGCTTGCCCTGGTAAATCTATTAACGGCCTGGGAGATCCATAGGAGGTGTTGCACTCAAGGCTGCGGGCCATGAGACTGGCCTGACGATAAGAGCACATCCCTCCACAGCGCACCCAGTCCACAGTGGCTGGCAACACATTGGGGCTCGTCGCTTGGGCAATTCCACGACAGTCAAGTGAAAAAGCATTTCTGCACCTGCCAAGAAAGCTTGTAAAATTAAAGGACTAAACAGCCAAGAGCAGGGAACAAGGAAAGTAATATTGATAGAATAAAAGTTGAGATCACAAGTTTTCATCCCTGATATTTAATCCACTTGTATTCAGGATGATGAAAAAACTGCTAAAGAATCACCTAATGTGATGGTGATGGTCAAAATGGAACCAGTTGAACTCGGGGTGATCTATTCAGCATCTAGTCGTACTGATGACACTCGCAGCATGACAGAATCAATAGCAGATAGACTGTCTCTAAATGCCAAAACATTGGGAAAAATGTTTTGATATTGTCTTTAATATAGGCATTCAATGATTTCAAATCTGCACTGAAAAAAAAGAAACTGACATTTTTGGTGTAAAAATAAAAAAATGGAATAGGTAACATAGACTCGAATACAGAAACAGAGATGAATACAGTTAGGATACTGGTGTTCATTATGTACGAAAATATCTTTCGGCTGAAACCTCTAACTTGAAATCAGAAGTGTAACAGGCCATTGGAAGCCAGTTTGTCCAATAACGAGTACAACTAGATAAGCACATTCTCCCAGATTGAAAGTTATTACTGGTAATGTTGACTCAAAACTGAATGCAGTGAGTAAATTTTGTGAAACACACGCACAAGAATCCAAGCTAAAACTCAGGAAAAAGTTGTAAGTCAATGAAAACGCCTGTCACATCATCACAGAGCACAGGGAGGAAAAATAAGCCACACAAAAGAAAGCAGCATGTAATGAATTATGGAGCATAAGTGATAATATTATATGATTACAGGAGTAGCATACTACTTTGAACCACCACGTAATAAGATAAACTCTTTGCCTGACTCTGATTATGAAGAAAGCGAATCGTTAAAAAAAATGTACAGCTGATGAAAGAACACATTGTCAGCGGGAAATTGATTAGACGTGACCAATAGATTCAACAGGTGGTACAGCATTTGCCAGTTGTTTCAGCAGAAGTTGCCTTTATTAGAGTTTATTTCGTTCTGCAAGGAACTTTGTGCCCACAACTGTTTGCACAAGAGTCTATAAAAGTGTTTCCGGTATCTTGGTCAGTTCACGAACAGACCTCTTTTATAGTGGGCATCTACAAAGGGATGTAGATCTGTCGATAAGCAGAATTTCGAATACATGCATCAATAATAAAGAGTTCCGAGACAAATTTGAGAATGAATGTTCAGCAGGAATTATTATTTGATGTTTGACTGGAAAAAGCTATCAGTCAGACTTCGTCAAAATTAAAGGTTTTTATGAATATTTGTGGAAGCATATTAAATAAATGACGCAGGAATGGGCACCAGTACATCGACAACGTTGCCTCTCTCCACCCTCTGAAAGTTAATTGCAGCATCAATTAGTAATCACAAAAATTAAATTCACATTCTTGGAATGGGCAGAACGATTGCATAGACATGCCGGAGGTAGTGACAACACGCAACCTCAGCAGAAATGCAGGCATCCTACGTATCTGACATGCAGCAGAGGCAGGCAGTCGCACTCAGGTGGCAAACAACGTAATGGTCCAAGATTTTTAACTAAAAATATTTCCAGGAGCGAATGTAGACTGTTGACTGAAACTTATTAGTTATGATATACAGATTCAGGATGAAGAAATTCTAGAACAATAGTTCTTGAATAATACTCGAGATATTATATGAAACGAGGGTCTTTAAAAAATAACCAGTGAAGGAGCAGAAGACAATACAGATGTCTAAAAGTGAGACTGTCAGAAACTGAAAAATGACAAAGAAGGAATGGCAACACTGTAGAACCAGTGAAGGAAGATGCCGAGTATAGGAAAGTTAAAGAAACATCTGGAAACAAGAGATGCAGTCGTATGAATATAAAGTGCTCCAATGCTACTGATGTAGTAAGGAAGGAAGGACTATACCAAAGAACCGTCAATAAGGGAAGAGGAAGTGTATGAAACTGAGATGAGGGATACAATACTACAAGAAGAATTTGATATAATACGGAAAAACTTAAGCAGAAACATAGCACATGAAACTGACTACACTTCCTTAGAATTTTTAAAACTCTTCCTACAAATATTCCTGACAAAATTGTTCCATCAGCTATGAATGATATATGAGACAGGCGTTACGTCCTCAGACTTCAAGAATGATGTAATCATTCCTATTCCAAAGGAAGCATGTACTGACAAGTGAATCACCACGTCATTAGTTTAATGAGTGGTGTCAGCAAAAAATAAACACTGATTTCCTACAGAAAAATGAAACGACTGTTTAAAGGTGACTTGAATAAGAACAATTTGGATTCCGGTGAAATGTATGAAAACGTGAGGCAATACTGATCTTACAAGACAGACTGAAGAAAGACAAACGTAAATAATAATTGCAAATTTATAATAAGCTTCTCACAGTCCCGACTGGAACACACTGTTTGAAATTCTGATGTTATCGGGGAAAAAATACACAGCTTATACAAATGACAGTTATAAGAGTTGAAGCGCATGAAAGGGAGCCAACAATTAAAAACGGTATGCAGGAAAGGAAACAAGGAGAAGTTCGTTAAAGGCGAAGAAAAAATAGACCTCAAAGTTTGCAACTGATAAGGTAACTTTGTGAGGGACAGAAAAAGACTAGGAAGATCAGTTGATTGTAAAGAACAGCGTCTTGACGGGAGTAAAACTAGAGAAATAGAGTTTAGTCGAATTAAGTCAGGTGATGCTGAGGAAGTCAGATTAGTAAATGAAGCGCTAAAAGTAGTAACTGAGTCTCTCTATTTTGGTAGCAAAATAGCTGACGATGGCCGAATTAGAGATCGTATAAAATGTACGCTGCCAATAGCAAGAAAATCTTTGTTGGAAAAGATAAATTCATAAACACTCAATATATGTTAGAATGCTATGATGTATTTTCTGAAAGTGGAGTATACCCTTATATGGACGTTAAATGCGCACAATAAACATTTCAGATAAGAGTTGAAGCTTTTAAAACATGGTGTTAAACAATAATGCTGAAGATTAGACTTGTCGATTTAAAAGTTAATGAAGTGCTGAAGAATACAGTCGAGAGAAAAGATCTTCATAGCACAGCTTGAGTTATTTCATAGACTACACCCTTAGGCAGCAAGGAAATGTGGTAATGGAGGGAAGTTATCAAATGGTTCAAATGGCTCTGAGCACTATGGGACTTAACTTCTGAGGTCATCAGTCCCCTAGAACTTAGAACTACTTAAACCTAACTAACCTAAGGACATCACACACATCCATGCCCGAGGCAGGATTCGAACCTGCGACCGTAGCGGTCGCGCGGTTCCAGACTGTAGCGTCTAGAACCGCTCGGCCACTGCGGCCGGCGAGGGAAGTATCAGTGATAAAAATTGTAGAGGGAGACCAAAGCTTGACTACAGTAAGTAGGTTGACGAGGAGGTAGCTTGCAGTAGCTATGCAGAGAGGAAGATATTTGCGTTGGACAGACTGTCTGAGAGACGTTTCCTCCAATATTACACAGTGAACAAAATTGGTTGTTATATACTGCTATAATTAGATGTTATAATTAAACTTTCGGTGTTTGAGCCGTGCAGAAGGAAGACCATAACAAACCAGTCTCCGTGCAGAAGACCATAACAATTACAAGAGACTGATATATTGAACGACGAAATATGTGCTATCGAAAGCACTGGGCCAGGCTTCTTAGATAGTAGAAATATTTCGTTTTTTCTAGCTGACCAAGTTGGAAGAATTCGATCTGGTGGATCTGATACAGCATTACAGAATAGTAGACGATGGACGTTATTCTTAATGTTCCGGACGAACCGTAAAATTAGATTTTTTGTGGATGTCATAGGCTTCCAAAATTGATTTTGTTGTGAGCTGCAAAGAAAAACAACGTACACTGGACTTAAAAAAATTCTTTGCTCAATCAAGGCTCTAACAGCTGAAATGCTCGTATTATCCTCCTTTCATAATGGAGCATATTGCGTTTATTCTTCTCCGCCTTAATCAAAACGAAAATAACTGACGCAGACGCCTCTATAGTAGCTGTAGATATACGAAATAAATTCACATCATCAACGGGGATGAGTAACATTAAATTAAGAAACTGTACTATTTATCTCACCACAGAACTAGGCGACATTAAACTGTCTGAGAGACGTTTCCTCCAATATTACACAGTGAACAAAATTGGTTGTTATATACTGCTATAATTAGATGTTATAATTAAACTTTCGGTGTTTGAGCCAGTGTAGATGGAAAACTAATTACCGAACGCGTACCCAACTTTATAGTAATGATGTTCAGACTGTGCGCTGCAGGATTTGCCTTTAGGCGCAGGTACTGGTATGACGACGTAGGGTTGAAATATAAGCATCATACTGCATTATAGTTGCAGACAGTCAACAACGACCTGGACGAGATGAGCAGGACTTCATTCGTAAAGCTGTTTTACCAAAACCGCAATAGCGCTGTTACTGTTTTATCAAAACCGCAATAGCGCTGTTACTGCTAGCGAGTATCGACGCATTAAAGGGATATGGAGAGGCCCTCTGCCCGCACCGGGCTTGAAGAACGTGATTCAAAAGTACGAATTAACTGGCCTCTGGGAGAGGCCGACAGCCAGTTACAGCGAAATTGTTGAAAAAGTTAATCTTGTCATGGCTGAGAACGTGTGCGAACTTCAAGCAGTGCACGAGGTCTGTCACGACAACTGAGCACTCCATGGTCCACCGTTCGAAAAGTGTTGCGCCAACTGTGGAATGGTATGTCCAGTGCTGTTCTACGCTGGCGTGGATGCAGATGGTCGCTACGTTCACAGCTTTTGTAACCTGGAACGTAAACATTGTACGCAGTTTACAAATGTGGAAATTAAAATATGTTTCTTTCAGTGGCGTATTCGTTATTTCTCTTCCGTCTGTCCTTACAAATGTTTCCGCAAAGTTTCATTGTCTTATGATCACTTATTTCTTATGGGCTCTGTCTCAAGTAGCGAAAGCTTAATTATAACCTCACTGTATGAGCGGGGGTTGTAAAACACACGGTATCATTCGATCAATTCCAAAGACATCAACTTTAAACTGGGAGTATTTTAATCGACGCCGTGAAGCAAGCAGAAAACTAGCACCGGTACATATTCGTCAAACTAGAAAACTGGAACTTGTAAAAGGACGTAAACATGAACACATGCATAAAGCATTCCGGCAGAGGCTCCAAAAGGAGGAACAAACTCAGGGGGTTCAACGACCGCCGCGGCCGGCCATCCAGCAGGCACGGGTGCGCGGCACCGCTGCATACCTGCCAGGGGCGAGCCGCAAGCGGGTGCCATGCCATTGGCAGCTCAGTTCACGCCACAGTCCAAAGATCGAGCAACACACGCATTACAACGGATCTCACGATCTCTCACCAGGAACATATATCTCTCGCTATCAGCACATGACATGATCTAATCGTGGGCTGAAAATGGCGTTCTTATATGAGCTTTTAGTGCTGAAAGGTCAGCAGTTTGTGCCAATCCAAGAAAATCCGAATCGCGGCCTATGTTATCACTTAGAACAATTTAAATTCTTAAAATATGGTACTTCATATGAAGAGATGAAAGGACACATATATAGGGGAAAAGCGATTAGACTCCATTTCTAGAAAGAGTAACAAAATTTGATTCGATTTTTTGATATCTTAGCAATATATTTACAGTATATTAAATATTACAGTGTGCACGAATGTTGTTTTCCTGACTTTAATGCCAGATATCACTACAGATATCTCCTACACGATCCGTTGGTTTCTAGGCAAGAAATCGTTTTCCTTTCCTCCCTCTCTACATGCGTTTACTGTACTACCTACAGAAGATTTCAATATGGGAAAATTAAACGCTCAAGTACATGAATACAGAATTACACGAAATTAATGTCGCTAGCCAGCTGTCGTACTGTACAGCACTTTTTGTTTCTAATTCTGATATAATGAATACAGGTCATAAATTTAATACACAGAGGCCCTTTTGGTCTCTTGTGTGACAAGTGGTTACAGATTAACATTTTACGCTGGAATAAAGTAATATTACTGCAGGACGCCTACGTTACCATTCAGTGGCAGAAAAACGCAGTATTATTCACTATTTGTTATTTATCTTTTTGCCCTTCTTGAAATACTAGATAACGCTTTCACAAAAAAGTCATTGGAAATAGTACTGAGTTATTTTGATCCGTACATGAGACAAAATGAATTTCTCCAAAAAAAATTGTATAGCAAAAAATTGGAAAAACGGAAAAGTAGACAGAGAGGGAAAGAGAAAATACGCCTGCACCGTACGCAACCAACACTGGATTCGCCAGATATTCTCTCCCATTCGTTAGTTTGAAAAACAGAATTATTTTGATATCATGACCGATACGTAAAAGGTATTTTGGAACGTACTTAATGCTTGTATTTCTCGTGTCTTATATTGGTTAACGTCCAGAATCCAGTTAATACTAATTTAGTGCCAATTTGCTGTTTCCATAAGACACTTTTCAACACTTTCATGAAGCCATATTGCAGAAGCTAGTTTAAGAAGTTTTAACTTTGAATAAATTTTCCTCCAATCATCAGAAAAATTTTATTACTGAAATTAAACAGGAAATAAAGAATTTAGGTGAGGCTTTAGCCGCTGAACTTGCTACTGTATGCTGTATAACAACTCCTGCCGTTACGGTTTGATCGCTCATACAGGGTGTTTCAAAAATGACCGGTATATTTGAAACGGCAATAAAAACTAAACGAGCAGCGATAGAAATACACCGTTTGTTGCAATATGCTTGGGACAACAGTACATTTTCAGGCAGACAAACTTTCGAAATTACAGTACTTACAATTTTCAACAACAGATGGCGCTGCGGTCTGGGAAAATCTATAGTACGATATTTTCCACATATCCACCATGCGTAGCAATAATATGGCGTAGTCTCTGAATGAAATTACCCGAAACCTTTGACAACGTGTCTGGCGGAATGGCTTCACATGCAGATGAGATGTACTGCTTCAGCTGTTCAATTGTTTCTGGATTCTGGCGGTACACCTGGTCTTTCAAGTGTCCCCACAGAAAGAAGTCACAGAGGTTCATGTCTGGCGAATAGGGAGGCCAATCCACGCCACCTCCTGTATGTTTCGGATAGCCCAAAGCAATCACACGATCATCGAAATATTCATTCAGGAAATTAAAGACGTCGGCCGTGCGATGTGGCCGGGCACCATCTTGCATAAACCACGAGGTGTTCGCAGTGTCGTCTAAGGCAGTTTGTACCGCCACAAATTCACGAAGAATGTCCAGATAGCGTGATGCAGTAATCGTTTCGTATCTGAAAAATGGGCCAATGATTCCTTTGGAAGAAATGGCGGCCCAGACCAGTACTTTTTGAGGATGCAGGGACGACGGAACTGCAACATGGGGCTTTTCGGTTCCCCATATGCGCCAGTTCTATTTATTGACGAAGCCGTCCAGGTAAAAATAAGCTTCGTCAGTAAACCAAATGCTGCCCACATGCATATCGCCGTCATCAATCCTGTGCACTATATCGTTAGCGAATGTCTCTCGTGCAGCAATGGTAGCGGCGCTGAGGGGTTGCCGCGTTTGAATTTTGTATGGATAGAGGTGTAAACTCTGGCGCATGAGACGATACGTGGACGTTGGCGTCATTTGGACCGCAGCTGCAACACGGCGAACGGAAACCCGAGGCCGCTGTTGGATCACCTGCTGCACTAGCTGCGCGTTGCCCTCTGTGGTTGCCGTACGCGGTCGCCCTACCTTTCCAGCACGTTCATCCGTCACGTTCCCAGTCCGTTGAAATTTTTCAAACAGATCCTTTATTGTATCGCTTTTCGGTCCTTTGGTTACATTAAACCTCCGTTGAAAACTTCGTCTTGTTGCAACAACACTGTGTTCTAGGCGGTGGAATTCCAACACCAGAAAAATCCTCTGTTCTAAGGAATAAACCATGTTGTCTACAGCACACTTGCACGTTGTGAACAGCACACGCTTACAGCAGAAAGACGACGTACGGAATGGCGCACCCACAGACTGCGTTGTCTTCTATATCTTTCACATCACTTGCAGCGCCATCTGTTGTTGAAAATTGTAACTACTGTAATTTCGAAAGTTTGTCCGCCTGAAAATGTACTGTTGTCCCAAGCATATTGCAACAAACGGTGTATTTCTATCGCTGATCGTTTAGTTTTTATTGCCGTTTCAAATATACCGGTCATTTTTGAAACACCCTGTATTAAAGATGTTACATTGTAGAGGCGTACTCGGTTAATGACAGTGCAAATAAAATAAGTCACTCACCAAACTGTACTTTGGTACTCAGCGAGCGTTGAGTCACGCCACTAAGTGGTATTTTGGGTATCAAGGTGAACCTCCCAGGGCCACCCTTCCTGGTGTACGTTTTTCGTAGTTCCCCTATCGGCAAATAACGGGAAGCTTTCTTCAACAACAGACCCTGCCTGGGGAATAACTTCAGCGTTAAAATTGAAACATAGCCCCTATTTGCCTTTGTTCATTGCTTAGCGTAAATTGCCATACACGGTGAAAGATCCGTGCATGTGTCGATCGATTATACATCTGCGCCAGTATGTTTGGTTTTTTTTTTTTTATCTCATTTTGTTCTACATCGTTCGTTGTATTTGTTCAGGGTGGACGTCCGATGACACCCGTTCAGATTCTTTGTTGATCCGTTCACTCAGTATTTTTATTACCGAGGCCAGCTAACCCTCTGATCTGACCGAGCACGCTGAGCTACCGTGCCGGCGGTCAACACACAGCAGAGTGACAGTAATACCTCTTGGACTTCTTTGGAGTGGCGGCCAATCAGGACATGGCCGACGAAAGTTTGAAAGGGGAGGTTTTTGCTTTAAATCTTGTTCAAAAATGGCTCTAAGGACTATGGGACTTAACTTCTAAGGTCATCAGTCCCCCAGACTTAGAACTACTTAAACCTAACTAACCTAAGGACATCACACACATCTATGCCTGAGGCAGGGTTCGGACCTGCGACCGCAGCAGCAGCGCGGTTCTGGACTGAAGTGCCTAGAACCGCTGGGCCACAGCGGCCGGCTTTAAATCTTGTGGTGGACTTTCGTAGTTGAACGGGACACATGTATCTGGACTGGCACGCAGCTTTAGTTGGCATGATTGCACGATGCTCTTGCGCGTAGGGAACAAATTGTCTTCCCTGTAGTTCCGATGTTTCTTTCACGTATGGAAAATTATTTCATTTTATTGATGGCTTCCGTGAATCAGAAGTCTATGTTTTGGGAATGTGTTTGAGCCTCTTACCCCACGTGGCGAGGATATCCGTCCAGTTTTCTATCATCCGTTGTTTTACAGGGGTTGAAAAGAAAACGTAGAATCAGAAATGCACGTTTGGATGTGATTCCAGATGCTAGCCATGCCTGAAGGTTGAGCTGTTGTGTTTGCCTATGAGCGGCACCTGTACGATGTCCTCAACATACGATGTCCTCATTACGTTTCACGTGTCAGTCGTCGTCATAACAGTGTTCTGTGTACTTGAGATTGTATTATGTCGGAGCTAAGGGAATTCGAATGTGGGCAAATCATTGGTCCTCGTATGGTGAGTACTTTGGTAACCAAGGTAACCGAAGTGTTTGGTGTTTCTAGATGCACCCTATCAAGATTATATCGCACACGGGGAAAGTAGAGAAACATCATCCGATACGTCACAACGCGGACGAAAGTGTGTGTTGACTGATTGTGACAAGCGTTCATTGAAGAGGACTGTGACGAAAAATAAGACGACAGCTGAAAAAGTCACTGGAGAACTTAATGTCGCACACGCGAATCCTTTCAGGAAAAAAAAGAGAAAGGAGCTCCATAAGCTGGGAATTGCAGGGCGAGCTGGAATTCCAAAACCACTCATCAGTGATAGAACGGCCCATAATAGGAAAGGGAGGTGTCGAAGCCATAAAAGGTGCACTGTGCGGCAATGGCCTATGGAGCAATAGAAGAAAGTCATTTGATTCGATGAGTCGTTCCACATTGTTTCCAGTTACTAGTCGAGTTTATGTGCCAAGAATGAGGCATGACGGTAGTTCGGTGGTGATTTGGGCAACTGTATTGTGCTATTCCATGGTCCCTATGGTTACTCTGCAAGATCGTATTACTGCCAAGTGTTACGCGACGACTTCAGCTGTTCTCATGGTACAATGCTTGTTTCTCAGTGGTGGTTCTCTGTTCGAAAACGAAAGGGCCCCTTTTCACACAGATCGCGTCGTCCAGGACTGGTTTTGTGAGCACGAGGGTGTACTGTCGCACCTCCACTGTTCACCAAGGTCACCATTTCCCAGTACTGTACTCTGCTTTGGAGAGAAGGAGGCGTGATCGCTATCCACTTTCATCATCGTTGCCTGAAATTTGCCACAATTCTTCAGAAAAAATTGCGTAAGGTCCCCTCGAAAACAATACAGGACCCTTATTGATACATTCCAAGACGACTTGAAGCTGTTTTGAATGCCAACGTGTTTCTTACACCGTATTAGGCCTGGCGATGTTTAATGTTTTTGATCTTTTCATATTTTTGCGCATCTCCTGTATAATGCTTACACAGTTTCTCTCAGCTGCAAGTAAGTCGCTTACATGTTGTTGTATCTTTCTGACGAGCATTATCTTCCAGTGTTGAGAAATTTATACTGGATAATTGTCTTCCCCTGCGAAACTGAAGTCCGTATGGACGAATAATGGGCAAAATTCTTTCCGTGCCGCTTACGGTGTTTAATGAATAACGTATTCTGTAATCTTTTAATATCTCCTTTGCTACTGCTCTTCCGCGTTCTCTTGATGGATTTTCTACATTGTTCAAATCAAATGGCTCTAAGAACTATGGGGCTTCAGTCCCCTAAACTTGAAACTCCTTAAACCGCACTAACCTACGGATATCGAACACATCCATTCCCGAGGTAGTATTCGAACCTGCGACCATAACAGCACCACGGTTCCGGACTGAAGCACCTAGAACCGCTCGGCCACAGAGGCCGGCTTTAGATTGTTAATTTGCAAGTCCACCTGATATGTCTGATCTGTTTTTCTGTAAAATGTTACCAATTAATTATAGGGAAAATGAAATGAATCTCATTCAGGTGCAAATGAGTTTTTCCCGAGCTTCACTTTCATCACTTACGACTCCCATTCTTTCGTAGGCCTAAAACAAGAGGTGCTATGTATATAATACTATTTAACTGTGTCTTCCTCTCTAGATGTCTTGCGCTAATAGTTGTGTAATTAAGTACTTTGGTCAACTCTAAGTTGACGAGAGTGCATCCACGGAATATATGTAGTGCATTTCTTTGATTCAGAATAAAGTGATCTCTTTAAAGATTCTGAATTTCTATGCTCAGTGTTTTCACTCAGTCGTATATCCTCGTTTGTTTGCTTTTCATGTTATTCGTATAGGTCTGAAAGTTTTTGCACTCACACATGCAGCATACGGATGATTTCTACAAGAAAGTATCAAGTTACGTTAATGTTCTGACTGCCACGATTAATCATGTCACACAACATAGAAGCATAATGATACGTTATATACATTCTAAAACTACAATGGAGACCTACTAACGATTTGTACATACTCCTCGGATAATGAATAATTTATGTCTTGGAGAATACATCGGAATGCGTACGCACTCTATACAGCTGAAGAATGACGCCTTTTACAAAAAATAAA
Organism: Schistocerca serialis cubense; assembly: GCF_023864345.2. Taxonomy (NCBI): domain Eukaryota; kingdom Metazoa; phylum Arthropoda; class Insecta; order Orthoptera; family Acrididae; genus Schistocerca; species Schistocerca serialis. Next base: position 358,414,340 of record NC_064641.1, on the reverse strand, counting down.
TCTTTTGTAGCTTTTGATGCGAACGGAACTGGACGTATCGCCACATGTAAGGGAGCATAGCGTGTCGCCACGAATCCCAATTTTTTTCGATAGTGAATACAGGCAGGGAAATTGTCCACAAGAACATGCCTTACATTATTTTTCGTCAAACTAGAAGCCATCCTCAGATCTGTTGTTTAACTGAAAATGGAAATCTTTGTGCACTGGTACACAAATAAAACTGTTGCCCTCTCATTTGATACACTATTTTTAATTGCAAGCTGACTGTAAAAAATGCTACAAAGCCTTAAAAACCCGTATATTCATTTTTAAACACCCCGTACAACTGTTTTGTGAAGACATCTCTCCGGTCCGCAGCTGGTAATGTACTGCCTCAATATCCTGGGGTTCTGGGTTCGAGTCCTGGCCGGGTTGGAGATGTTCTTCGGTAGGGGACAGAGTGTTTGTGTTTGTACTCATTCTTTCATCTCGTCACGATCGTACAATTAGTTAGAAAATACAACAGCTGGCAAAAGACTTCACGACGAAATGTATTTGCTTGCGGTAAAAGAAAAAAAAATCAGCAACCCACAAACGTCTCCAAATGTACGAAATGTCATTTGAATCAGTTGGTACTAGAAGTCCAGACTTACGGACAGTGGCGACCGCTGTAGAGCGTTGGGCGACGGAGGCCACGTCCCGTGGCCACGTGTTGTAGCGTCACGAACTTATTTGCGATACTCTTTCATCGCAACAGCCGACCTAGTTTATGTTCGACAAATTTTAATCGAGTTTTATTATTTTTTAATTACACCAGTATCTTACTTCACGCCAAAAAGCTGTGTTCTTTTTATTTCATTTATCGTCTGATTATAAGGAGATTGCGTGACCCCTCTAAAGACGGAGCCGTGGAGAGTTCCTGGGCACCTGCTGCACAGAAGGGCTTGCGTATTGTGTCTGTAGTCTCCAGTCAGTGATTATTACGAGAAATTAAGTTTCATATTTCTTGTTTCTGATGGATGAATTTGTTCAGTTATTGATGTGATATTACTGAGCTGTGGTATGAATAACCGTTTGGAGACATCTGCGAAAATGATGCACTTATAAAAAAAACTGTCTCTCTAGAGCGCACTTTATTTCCGTAAATGGATAACGGGTTTCTGCAAACTGCCATCATCAGAGCTGTCGCTAGACTAAAACGGACTAAGAACTAAGAATGGGCTATATATTATTAGAAAGAACACGTGCTCGTGAACTGATGAAAGGAAAACATAGTATACAGGTGTGAAAGATACGTACCATAGAATCAGTACATTGACTACGTCAAACTGTACATGCTCGTACCCAGTTTAAGTCCATACTGGCGGTAATAAAGCCACAAGTGAAGAAGTGGACTGTAAATCTGACACCAGATGGCGCTTCTAACGCAGTAAAAACGCACTCAAATAAGAATAAAAGTACAGCTGTGGTCCCATACTTTATTAAACAATAACTAACTCATCCCCATGGATTAATTCAAATAAACTCGTATAAATCTTGTAGAATTTTAACAATCATCAGTTTACATAAGAATTAGACAATATGAGGCAAATCAGCAAGGGATGACGTCTCTTCACTCCCCGCAACTGAAGTGCTAGAAGCAACTCTTCTAGATTCGGAATCTACACTCCTGGAAATGGAAAAAAGAACACATTGACACCGGTGTGTCAGACCCACCATACTTGCTCCGGACACTGCGAGAGGGCTGTACAAGCAATGATCACACGCACGGCACAGCGGACACACCAGGAACCGCGGTGTTGGCCGTCGAATGGCGCTAGCTGCGCAGCATTTGTGCACCGCCGCCGTCAGTGTCAGCCAGTTTGCCGTGGCATACGGAGCTCCATCGCAGTCTTTAACACTGGTAGCATGCCGCGACAGCGTGGACGTGAACCGTATGTGCAGTTGACGGACTTTGAGCGAGGGCGTATAGTGGGCATGCGGGAGGCCGGGTGGACGTACCGCCGAATTGCTCAACGCGTGGGGCGTGAGGTCTCCACAGTACATCGATGTTGTCGCCAGTGGTCGGCGGAAGGTGCACGTGCCCGTCGACCTGGGACCGGACCGCAGCGACGCACGGATGCACGCCAAGACCGTAGGATCCTACGCAGTGCCGTAGGGGACCGCACCGCCACTTCCCAGCAAATTAGGGACACTGTTGCTCCTGGGGTATCGGCGAGTACCATTCGCAACCGTCTCCATGAAGCTGGGCTACGGTCCCGCACACCGTTAGGCCGTCTTCCGCTCACTCCCCAACATCGTGCAGCCCGCCTCCAGTGGTGTCGCGACAGACGTGAATGGAGGGACGAATGGAGACGTGTCGTCTTCAGCGATGAGAGTCGCTTCTGCCTTGGTGCCAATGATGGTCGTATGCTTGTTTGGCGCCGTGCAGGTGAGCGCCACAATCAGGACTGCATACGACCGAGGCACACAGGGCCAACACCCGGCATCATGGTGTGGGGAGCGATCTCCTACACTGGCCGTACACCACTGGTGATCGTCGAGGGGACACTGAATAGTGCACGGTACATCCAAACCGTCATCGAACCCATCGTTCTACCATTCCTAGACCGGCAAGGGAACTTGCTGTTCCAACAGGACAATGCACGTCCGCATGTATCCCGTGCCACCCAACGTGATCTAGAAGGTGTAAGTCAACTACCCTGGCCAGTAAGATCTCCGGATCTGTCCCCCATTGAGCATGTTTGGGACTGGATGAAGTGTCGTCTCACGTGGTCTACACGTCCAGCACGAACGCTGGTCCAACTGAGGCGCCAGGTGGAAATGGCATGGCAAGCCGTTCCACAGGACTACATCCAGCATCTCTACGATCGTCTCCATGGGAGAATAGCAGCCTGCATTGCTGCGAAAGGTGGATATACACTGTACTAGTGCCGACATTGTGCATGCTCTGTTGCCTGTGTCTATGTGCCTGTGGTTCTGTCAGTGTGATCATGTGATGTATCTGACCCCAGGAATGTGTCAATAAAGTTTCCCCTTCCTGGGACAATGAATTCATGGTGTTCTTATTTCAATTTCCAGGAGTGTATTACTTAATACCGCTTTGTTATCGCATGGGTCTGTCGCTGCCGTAACTACATCTACCGACAGCCCTCGCCCCAGCATCGATGAAGAGAGTTCAGTTTCTACTGCCGTGGACGGACGCTACCTCTCTCACCGGACCGTACTACGAACGCCAAGCCATATTATTGAGGACATAGCCCGGAACTGTCTCCACAACAGCCGGCCGCGGTGGTCTAGCGGTTCAGGCGCTCAGTCCGGAACCGCGGGACCGCTACGGTCGCAGGTTCGAATCCTGCCTCGGGCATGGATGTGTGTGTTGTCCTTAGGTTAGTTAGGTTTAAGTAGTTCTAAGTTCTAAGGGACTGATGACCACAGATGTTAAGTCCCATAGTGCTCAGAGCCATTTTTTTTGTCTCCACAACAACAACAGCCGCAGTCTACACAACACCACCTGCTACTTGGACAAAATTATAAGCAACAACTGGTGCTGAATGTTCGCAGGATCTTTCGACACTCCAGCGCTACCATCTCTATGAATGCCAGCTAGCGCAGCACCAGCCACATCATCGCCAGCTGTGTCATCGCAGCAGGCCCATCATCACCAGGAAGAGACCCAACATCGCAGCCACCTACGACGCACACACCCCGACCAGAAGGAAAACATTCTCTACTCCCAGTCGTCTCACAACCTCCCTTCCACAGCCAATCAAACCGTATCACTAAACTAACAAATGCCGAGTACCAATGAGCGTCAGTGTGAAACTAAAATGACCCAGCAAACTTTTCCAGATACTGACGACGTAAAGGTCGAAATAATCCCAGATCCGCAAAACCAAGTACGTTGTTCCCCTTCCTTTCTGCCCAGCTGATGTAATCCCAAATTTCTAAATCCTAAGACACTCCTCACTCTCATTCACCGATATGTACCAGCAATGCAAATCCAACAACTCACCCATAATTTTTTAAATATCTTCAACATTTCGCGGCCCTGGCAGCAATTTTATAAATATTAATTTTCATTTTAATAATCAACAGCCTCAATTCCATCGTTTCTCAAGAATTTACCTAGGTTTCAGTCGGGGTAACCCAACCTTCTTCAGAATAACAGTAACTACTGTTTGTCCATAGTGGACATCGTCAAGCTAAAACTAAAAATCCATAAATTATCGTCAGACTATAAAAACTTATCTGCGACTGCCGCGGCCACACTTCGCGACCGCGATGCGGCAGTCACGAGTGTTGTACTGGAACTACTGGAGTGGAAATAGCATCCATGCACAGAGGAAGCTGGTAACATATATATAATTGCAGAAATCGCTGCTGACTTAAAATCTACAGTTACACTTGCAGGGTTCCATTATGGATTATTTTCCAGCACATTTCTGAAAAGTCGAATATATGTCTCTTCCCTTTTATTTGCCAATAATGCAAATGCAACTGGGTAGATATTAGTCTCATTTTTATTACTTCCAAAATCTGCATGAGTTGTATATACCTGTGAAAACTGTTTGCTACAGCACTTGAACGTACCATCCATACTTCTTAGAACCTGATCTTCCACAAAAAACTATTATCCTGTCTCCTGATTTACCGTCGCTTAACATGAAACTTCTGCCATCATTCATAGTTAACAGCTCTGCTTTAAGCTCAATCTCTTCTCTTGTCTCTAGATCCCTCTCACTTCCCTGCGACTTTACCCTTTGTTTGTATAACGTCCTCATCGTTGTTCGCTGCTCTGGCATATCCGTCACAAAGTCGTACCCTCGATTATGCAAGATACCTAGCTCCTCTGATTATACACTACCGGCCATTAAAATTGCTACACCACGAAGATGACGTGCTACAGACGCGAAATTTAACCGACTGGAATAAGATGCTGTGATATGCAAATGATTAGCTTTTCAGAGCATTCACACAAGGTTGGCGACACCTACAACGTGCTGATATGAGGAAAGTTTCCAACCGATTTCTCATACATAAACAGTAGTTGACCGGCGTTGCCTGGTGAAACGTTGTTGTTATGCCTCGTGTAAGGAGGAGAAATGCGTACCATCACGTTTCCCACTTTGATAAAGGTCGGATTGTAGCCTACCGTGATTGCGGTTTGTCGTATCTCGACATTGCTGCTCACGCCGGTCGAGATCCAAGGACTGTTAGCAGCATATGGAATCGGTGGGTTCAGGAGGATAATACGGAACACCGTGCTGGATCCCAAATACCTTGTATCACTAGCAGTCGAGATGACAGGCACCTTATGCGCATGGCTGTAACGGATCGTGCAGCCACGTCTCGATCAACAAATGGGTACGTTTGCAAGACAACAACCATCTGCACGATCAGTTCTACGACGTTTGCAGCAGCATGGACTATCAGCTCGGAGACCATGGCTGCGGTTACCCTTGACGCTGTATCACAGGCAGGAGCGCCTACGATGGTGTACTCAATGACGAGCCTGGGTGCACGAATGGCAAAACGTCATTTTTTCGGATGAATCCAGGTTCTGTTTACAGCATCATGATGGCCGCATCCGTGTTTGGCGACATCGCGGTGAACGCACAATGGAAGATTGTATTCGTCATCGCTATACTGGCATATCACTTGGCGTGATGGTATGGGGTGCCATTGGTTACACGTCTCGGTCACCTCTTGTTCGCATTGACGGCACTTTGAACAGCGGACGTTACATTTCAGATGGGTTACGACCCGTGGCTCTACCCTTCATTCGATCCCTGCGAAACCCTACATTTCAGCAGGATAATGCACGACCGCATGTTGGAGGTCCTGTACGGGCCTTTCTGGATACAGAAAATGTTCGACTGTTGCCCTGGCCAGCACATTCTCCAGATCTCTCACTAAGTGAAAATGTCTGGTCAATGGTGGCCGAGCAACTGGCTCGTCACAATACGGCAGTCACTACTCTTGATGAACTGTGGTATCGTGTTGAAGCTGCATGGGCAGCTGTACCTGTACACGCCATCCAAGCTCTGTTTGACTCAATGCCCAGGCGTATCAAGGCCGTTATTACGGCCAAAGGTGGTTGTTCTGGGTACTGATTTCTCAGGATCTATGCACCCAAATTACGTGAAAATGTAATCACCTGTCAGTTCTAGTGTAACATATTTGTCCAGTGAATACCCGTTTATCATCTGCATTTCTTCTTGGTGTAGCAATTTTAATGGCCAGTAGTGTATTTTGGAAATAGACGTATTTTCCTCTAGTGCCCTCTTGTTTGCCTGGTTCACAGTCCTCTGTACTTCCAACCTTGCATCATCCGGAGCTGCACATTGATGCTCGTGGGGAAAGAGCACTGTAGAATCCTTGGTTTTAAGCTTTCCTCGGCAATGCTTCTCTTTTTGTTTTGAACAGCGCCAAATCACATTCCCATCTTCCTTCGCTTTCTTCACTGTGTAAGAATAACCTTCCTAGTGGCAACTAGGCTTACCACGAATTGTCGTTGAAACTTCCATATCACAACTACTGAGATGGTAATACCCAAGTGGCACGATATGAAGTCCAGGAATACTAGAGCGCTACTAATAGGCAAACGGGACTGTACGGGCGGAGTTCGGTGGAGTCCAGGGAACAGGTAGAGCCAGGTGATTAGGGCGGTCCAGCTGCAGGTAGGACGGGACACAATGGACACAGGTACGAGGCGGAGAGTTCGCAGATTCTAGTGGGGCGGAAAGTTCGCAGGGCGGAGAATTAATACATTCCTTCTATCAGTCCTATCTGGTAAGGATCACAGACTGATGAAAAATACTCAAGAATCAGTCGAACAAGCTCCTTGTAAGCCACCACCTTCATAGACGACTTACTTTCCCTTAAGATGCTTCCTGTGAATTTGTCTGGCATCTGGTTTTGCTGTTACTTGTTTTATATTATCATTCCACTTACGGTCGCTCTGAATTGTTAGTTCTAGACAGTTTAAAGTGGATAATGTTTGCAGCAATTGGTCACCAACAGTGTATCTAGTGAATCTGTACAGTAGTGGATTTAGGTTACTCCGACACCTCTGCTAGTACCATGACTGCATGACATCGCTATGTCATCAGATGCATGACTAGATTGGCAGCGGCACGTCTGTTGAGGGTTCTGTTACGTCGTTGACAGTTCTCTAAATTGCTGACTCACTTGTGGAAACTCTGACATTGCCACTACTAATAGCCTCGTATCAGCTTGATCGCTATGTGAGAGACACTGGACGTGTGTGGACCTGTCGCAGTGAACTATACTTTGGCCTGTACAATTTTACCACCATCGGCTGATGCTGTAGTGTGGTACGAGTATCCTGCACGAGGTCCACAACTGTTTAAATAAGAACAGTAAACACATCTTTCACTCTGAAGGTCGAAATGATTAAAGAAAAACGGCAGTGGTGTAGGACTCTACAGCCAGCTGACATTTGGTATTTCGTGCAGTGTGGTCTGTAGATCCCCTTCAGTTGTGTATCATTCCTATACTAGTACACACACACATGAAGGTAATATTTTACAAAAAAAATGATTCGACAGTGACTTTGAACTCTTGGGCGGGGTTAACCATTAAATGCAAGTCATTTTATACTTACAATTAGCCCAAATGGCTAGTTGCACATCCACATCTACATACATATTCCACAACCCACCATACGGTGCGTGCAGAAGGTACCCTGTACAACTATTAGTCATTTCTCTGTTGCATTCGAAAATACATCGAGGGAAAAACGACTACCATTATGCCTCCAAACGAGTCCTAATTCTTCGTATCTTACCTGTGACGACCTTACATGAAACATATGTTGACGACATTAGAATTGTTCTGCAGTCAGCTTAAAATGGCGGTTCTCTAAATTTTCTCGATAGCATTATTATAAAAGAATGTCGCCTTCCTTCCAGGGATTCCTATTTGAGCCCCCAAAGCACCTTCTTAATACCTACGTGTTGCTCGACCCTACAGGTAACAAATCTAGCAGCCCACCTCTGAACGGCTTCGATGTCTTGCTTTAGTAGGACTTGGTTCAGATGCCAAACACTTGAGCAGAACTCAAGAACAGGTTGCACCAGCGTCCTAAACGCCGTCTCCTTTGCACGTGAACCAGACTTTCCCAAAATTCTCCTAATAAACCAAAGTAGACCAATCTCCTTCTATACCACAATTCTACCATATTCGTTCTATTTCATATCGGTCTGAACTGTTATGCCCAGTTACTTAAACGATGTGACTGTACCAAGCGGGACACTACCAGTGCTGTATTCTGGCATTACGGGTTTGTTTATCCTACTCATCTGCATTAACTTACTTTTTTTTTACATTTAGAGAGAGCTGACATTCATCACATCAACTATAAATTTTGTCTAACAAAGTTATCTTGAATTCTCCTAAAGCCATTCAACGACTACACCTTACCATAAATCAAAGCATCAACCGCAAACAACTACAGATGGCTACCCACCCTGTTCGCCAGATCATTTATGTATACAGAAAATAGCAGCAGTCCGATCACATTTCCATGGGGCACTCCCGGTAATACCCTTGTCTCTGATGAACGCTCACCACCTTGAATTGTGACATCCGAGTGGAGTGAGGGGGTGTCGGTCATTAAAGTAGCAAAAGCTGCAATTGTCACTGTCCACACAAAGTTGGTGATAGATTAAGGTGGTCATGTCATTTTGATTTTTGTATGGTATCGACATGCATGTCGGAAAGAGAAAGATTTACGTTACTGTTAAACAATCTTTGGTCTTGTCATGACACAGTCTTTGCCTCTGCGCAATCTGATACATTCTTAGCCGAAGTGTGGAAACCGATGGATTTATTAAGTAGTGCTGTGTGGACTTGTGATTGTATCTGTTACATGAAGAAAGATTGATTGTAAAGGACAGCAAAGATGAATATGACGTACTTGTATGTATTGGATAGCGAAAGGAATATAAATTTTAAATAATCTTTTGTTTTTGAAGAGAAGAAGTTTGAGGTAAGACTGAAGCGGTGCGCAATTGGGAATGATTATTGTCAGATAGTTAACTTGCTCAGAACTGAGAGAAAGATCACCCCGGTCCCTGCGTCATGCATTAACATGTTAACTGATTAAGCTGTTTGGTTTTTATAGAAATTCTCTGTAAACATTGTACCTTTCTTAAATCATTGTTCACTTTGTTAAGCAAAGAATTGTTCAGACCTGTGTTATGTGTGAAGATCACGCGAAGTTTTACTCCGTCTTTTAAATACATACTTCATTCCAAAATCATTGTCTTGGCATATCATTTCATAGGAATAGTTACTCTCTCCCTCTCACTGTTTGTCATTACGCATTACCACATTGAACAGTTTGAATATGTACTTAGAAATAGAATCTGCAACACACAAAGTTGTTGCTAGACGATGTGACATCTGAGTGTAATTACACCAGTAATATTCAAATAAATTAATGAAAGGGTGTTCCAACTGTTTAAATAAAAACATCGAGCTGCTAGCGGTATAGTACGCTGGGGGCAGTTGTTTGAACATGAAATATCCTGGAAGATGTCATTCTAAATTTAGCACAAGTGAACTACTTCAGCCATCTTAGATTGTGACGTGACAAATTTGGTGGAAGAGGGGGTCGTGGTCATTAAAATTGAAACATCGTGAAGAAACTGAGGTACAGTTGCCCCTAAAGTAGGCAAACCACAGATCACTGCACTGAAACTGTCCCCTATCTTCAACTTCAATCGAAGTAACCAACACCTGTACAGACTTTTAAGAAAACGCTAATAGTAGTTGACAACACAGAATGTTCATAACACAATTTCCCAGCATGAAAAAGACAAATTTGATAGGGTACGACAGTTACAAAATTCTTTACATCCTATGTAAAGACTTTGCTTTCCCCGAAAGTCGATAATATTTTTTATATTTTGTGCATTACCTTGTCATAGTACGTATGTATCATTTATTTCAACTATTCTTTATTTGGTAATACGTCACCTTGTTTCTTCATTCATTTTGCTACTGTTTTATATTTTATATAGTACGAATATGAATGATCCGGTTTTATATGCTGTGTAAATCTTTGGTTAGGCTAAGAGAAGTACTGTGTCAGAGAGAGAGCGAACGACTATCGATAGAGAGCGTGCGAGTTGTGATGTCGTGGCCAGTTCGCGGGTGGAGAAACGTTGCAAAGTTCGGCGTGAAAGACGGTGATACGTGCAGGAACAATTAATTACAGTGCGTCCGCTGCGTTAACAGGAGATCGTGCATTATTAAGTGAACATTAAAACCTGAAAAGTATATCGAGTGTTTGCGGTGACGATTTTACATACTGTGTGAACTTGTGACAATCAACCGTGAACCAGACACCATTGTCGTGTGGAGACACCAACTGTTAGAATTGCGTGAAACTGGAACAAACCAAAATGGTAAGTAAAAGAACAGTGCTGTGATTTGATCAAGAAACATTTACTATATCAACCAAACTGTCTTAAAGACGACGACGTAAATTCAACTGATGTTTAACGGACTGTTATAGTGATAAACACATGTGACTTTTTCCGTGGCAACACGGTGAAAGAACTGTGCGAAGTATTGGCATTAACCGGCTATATATCGTAAATACTAAAGACATTGCATAATTCCGACCTATCCGCACCGCGTGATTAATAAACTTTTAATAATAAAACGTCGTGCGCGTAACGACAACGCACACACTGGAACTACACTCCTGGAAATGGAAAAAAGAACACATTGACACCGGTGTGTCAGACCCACCATACTTGCTCCGGACACTGCGAGAGGGCTGTACAAGCAATGATCACACGCACGGCACAGCGGACACACCAGGAACCGCGGTGTTGGCCGTCGAATGGCGCTAGCTGCGCAGCATTTGTGCACCGCCGCCGTCAGTGTCAGCCAGTTTGCCGTGGCATACGGAGCTCCATCGCAGTCTTTAACACTGGTAGCATGCCGCGACAGCGTGGACGTGAACCGTATGTGCAGTTGACGGACTTTGAGCGAGGGCGTATAGTGGGCATGCGGGAGGCCGGGTGGACGTACCGCCGAATTGCTCAACACGTGGGGCGTGAGGTCTCCACAGTACATCGATGTTGTCGCCAGTGGTCGGCGGAAGGTGCACGTGCCCGTCGACCTGGGACCGGACCGCAGCGACGCACGGATGCACGCCAAGACCGTAGGATCCTACGCAGTGCCGTAGGGGACCGCACCGCCACTTCCCAGCAAATTAGGGACACTGTTGCTCCTGGGGTATCGGCGAGGACCATTCGCAACCGTCTCCATGAAGCTGGGCTACGGTCCCGCACACCGTTAGGCCGTCTTCCGCTCACGCCCCAACATCGTGCAGCCCGCCTCCAGTGGTGTCGCGACAGGCGTGAATGGAGGGACGAATGGAGACGTGTCGTCTTCAGCGATGAGAGTCGCTTCTGCCTTGTTGCCAATGATGGTCGTATGCGTGTTTGGCGCCGTGCAGGTGAGCGCCACAATCAGGACTGCATACGACCGAGGCACACAGGGCCAACACCCGGCATCATGGTGTGGGGAGCGATCTCCTACACTGGCCGTACACCACTGATGATCGTCGAGGGGACACTGAATAGTGCACAGTACATCCAAACCGTCATCGAACCCATCGTTCTACCATTCCTAGACCGGCAAGGGAACTTGCTGTTCCAACAGGACAATGCACGTCCGCATGTATCCCGTGCCACCCAACGTGCTCTAGAAGGTGTAAGTCAACTACCCTGGCCAGCAAGATCTCCGGATCTGTCCCCCATTGAGCATGTTTGGGACTGGATGAAGCGTCGTCTCACGCGGTCTGTACGTCCAACACGAACGCTGGTTCAACTGAGGCGCCAGGTGGAAATGGCATGGCGAGCCGTTCCACAGGACTACATCCAGCATCTCTACGATCGTCTCCATGGGAGAATAGCAGCCTGCATTGCTGCGAAAGGTGGATATACACTGTACTAGTGCCGACATTGTGCATGCTCTGTTGCCTGTGTCTATGTGCCTGTGGTTCTGTCAGTGTGATCATGTAATGTATCTGACCCCAGGAATGTGTCAATAAAGTTTCCCCTTCCTGGGACAATGAATTCACGGTGTTCTTATTTCAATTTCCTGGAGTGTATTATTATTATCGCGCCAGTGCTGCCAGCTGATTCGACTACAACGGAGACGTGGACCACCACCGTAAGTGGAATATTAACTAAACAGGAGGATCCATCATTATCTTCACGTCACGAACCAGAATTAACTTCACACATCGTCCGCGCGGACCACCGCTGACGTCATCGCACTGCCTGCAGCAACAGTTAAGACATTAATAGAAAATTATTACGCTCTCTCTCATTTCAAAATTAAAGACAATTGCAGTTAAATTATCTATTTTAAAAATACTGTCACAATATGAAGGTTCAATTTTGTTTAGTTCCGATAAATATTCTTTCCATTATTTCGTCTTGTTGACAGTGTTGAAAACCTGCTAAATTAAAGTTCAATTAATAATTTTCTTTCAAAATTCTCCTCAGACATTTTGCTGCTCATCATAATTTTATTTTAATGTTTGTGTGTAACTTCTTTTGCAGGGAGTACATATTTTATTTTTTGTGCAGTAAAATTAGTTACCATAAAATTACGTATATTACCATCTGATGCAGTCTGCCATTACTGCTTGAAAACCGACCAATAGTATTTTTGCATATTTTCTCATTGGCTGTCAGCTTCAAAACAAAATTACGTATTTCGTGGGCATCTAGCAGATGCGCGATGTCTATGCAGACCCCTACAATAATTTTTTTTTTTTTACTTCTGCAGGTTTACTGGAATTATATTGACTTTAATTGTTCATTTGACCCTGTTAAAGCGATTTATCGCACCTATATAATAATTCTACTAAACTACCTAATTTATTTTTTTATTACATAAACATTGGCACACCATATTTAGATTAAAATTGACGTCTTATTTGCCCCACATAAGATTCTGCACGTTCTGACAAAGACTACGTCAATTTTTTTTTTTTCGTCCATGACTAACACGGGTAGTCAGATTCGTTGTATAGGTCATGTTTTATTATTTAAAAGGGTTTTTTTTACAAGTACAGAACCAGTTTCTTTACACCTACACATGATCATCATAATACCGAGTGCATCTAATGTCGTAAACAAGTCCAAGGCTTTTGCTATACTATTTCCTGACGCACAAAAAATAAGAAAATGGTGTTTTTCATAACGAAGGTAGGACCATAAGGGCTCTGACACTATTCTGGAGTTTATACAGGTTGTTTCAGCTGAACTTTTCACCTCAAATATTTCACGAACTGTTTGAGATATCGTAATTCTTTTGTCACTCAAATTAATTTCGGTTATGTTCTCACTGCAATATATATTGTCTCTTTTCATAGCTATGTTAATTACAGGTATATCGGACTCAATTTCCCTTTTCAAAAGAAACTATAGAGTTTTCTGCCACTGGCAACATAGTTCTAAAAGTGGTGAATTTAACGGTGTATCACTCTTCAAAATCCGTTAGTAGTTTTGGAGAAATTACAATATTTACAAAGGATTTATCACTTTTGAAAATAAACCCAATAGCTCTCTTACGCCGAAGTTCGCGTTGTTACATGGAATTCTCGCGCCAGGATCAAGGGGTGTTCCAGCATGATGCAGCCAACAGAGTCTAGTATAATAGTGCTGAAAAGTTGAAATTAAACCCAATATTTGGACTGACACCAAATGGACAGTAAAAGATTTTGGGACCGAAGACATGTATTTGTCTAAAGGAGTGCTGGTCACCATTTTTTGTGTTCTAGATGCAGATGATCTAAAGAGAACTATGCCTTTCGCGGGCAAGTGCTCTACCAACTGAGCTACCGAAGCACGACTCACGCCCGGTACTCACAGCTTTACTCCTGCCAGTACCTCGTCTCCTACCTTCCAAACTTTACAGAAGCTCTCCTGCGAAACTTGCAGAACTAGCACTCCTGAAAGAAAGGATATTGCGGAGACATGGCTTAGCCACAGCCTGGGGGATGTTTCCAGAATGATATTTTCACTCTGCAGCGGAGTGTGCGCTGATATGAAACTTCCTGGCAGATTAAAACTGTGTGCCCGACCGAGACTCGAACTCGGGACCTTTGCCTTTCGGGGGCAAGTGCTTTACCAACTGAGCTACCGAAGCACGACTCACGCCCGGTACTCACAGCTTTACTCCTGCCAGTACCTCGTCTCCTACCTTCCAAACTTTACAGAAGCTCTCCTGTGAAACTTGCAGAACTAGCACTCCTGAAAGAAAGGATATTGCCCGCCAAAGGCAAAGGTCCCGAGTTCGAGTCTCGGTCGGGCACACAGTTTTAATCTGCCAGGAAGTTTCATATCAGCGCACACTCCGCTGCAGAGTGAAAATCTCATTCTGAAAACATCCCCCAGGCTGTGGCTAAGCCATGTCTCCGCAATATCCTTTCTTTCAGGAGTGCTAGTTCTGCAAGTTTCGCAGGAGAGCTTCTGTAAAGTTTGGAAGGTAGGAGACGAGGTACTGGCAGGAGTAAAGCTGTGAGTGCCGGGCGTGAGTCGTGCTTCGGTAGCTCAGTTGGTAGAGCACTTGCCCGCGAAAGGCAAAGGTCCCGAGTTCGAGTCTCGGTCGGGAACACAGTTTTAATCTGTCAGGAAGTTTCATATCAGCGCACACTCCGCTGCAGAGTGAAAATCTCATTCTGTAAAGAGAACTAGTTCAGACCTAGCCATGAGCAAGCTGCCAGTACAGCTGCATTTCATATGATGGTGAAGCGTTTATAAGAACACAAGACAGAAGCAATAGCAATGGACAATTTACTGTTAGAATATGAGAATCTATTGAGTCCTCGTGGACCATTACCAGCAACGCTAGTAACACAACACATGATCCCAACTGGGAATCAATCACCAGTGTACTGCAAGCCACATCGGGCGGCCCATCACCTACAGCCGGTAATGGAAGAATTCATTAACCAACAATTACATGGTGGTCTCATTGAGACAGGTACCAGCCCATGAGGTGCACCTGTGCTGATAGTGTTGAAAGAAATATGAGACAGAATTAAGAAGTAACGATTTTGGTGCAACTGTAGATACCTATTACCAACCTGGTGATCCAACACAGGATCCCGAATGGCAATCAATCTCCTGTGTACAGTAATACATATTCGGTGCTCTATCAACTACAGCCGGTAATGTCTGATTTCATTAACCACCTTAAGGCGCTCAGTCCGGAACTGCGCGACTGCTACGGTCGCAGGTTCGAATCCTGCCTCGGGCATGGATGTGTGTGATGTCCTTAGGTTAGTTAGGTTTAAGTAGTTCTAAGTTCTAGGGGACTGATGACCACAGAAGTTAAGTCCCATAGTGCTCAGAGCCATTTGAACCATTAACCACCAATATCACACGATGGTATCATTAAGTAAAGCACCAGCCCATGAGCTGAACCTAAGATTGCAAAAGAGAGATAGGTCAGAATAAAGGAGTGTTGATTCTGCTGTGACTACAGATATCCATCACCAAATATAATTGGAAACCTTCATAATTCAGGGCGAAATAGGTATTTTTCCATCATTGATCTAAAAAGTGGCTAACATCAACTGGAAATAGTACCGGAGGACTAAGTAAAACTGAATTTACAGTCGCTTGGGACAACTATCAGAGTTGTTGAGTGCCGTTTGGTTTGAAAAATGCACCATTTACGTTTCAACTTCGTTGGATAGTGTGTTGAGGGGACTAAAACCAACACAGTGTACAGTTTATCCAGGCGATATTTTAGTATAGGGAAGTGTCATTTTGTACTAAAAGAAATGAATTCCTTGGGACATCTAACTAATCAACATCGAGTGAGAACCGATCCAAAATTGGTAAATGTTATGCAGAGCCGTGTGGGATTAGTTGAGCGGTCTAGGCGCTGCAGTCATGGACTGTGCGGCTGGTCTCGGCGGAGGTTCGAGTCCTCCCTCGGGCATGGGTGTGTGTGTTTGTCCTTAGGATAATTTAGGTTAAGTAATGTGTACGCTTAGGGACTGTTGACCTTAGCAGTTAAGTCCCATAAGATTTCACACACATTTGAACATTGTTTTGTTATGCAGAGGTTTTGAATGCCTCAGACAGGCAATGAATTACATTTATTTTTGGGGTCAGCAAATTACTATACGAAATTTGTCCCATATTTCGCAGGAATAGCTCGACCTCTCACACACTTATGAAACAAAGCGTAAGTTCCACTGGATATAGGAGTGCAAAAGTAGATTTGTGAAACGGAAGGAATTGCTGATAACTGGTCCAATATGGATCATCCAGACTGTGAGAAAGAATTCATATTATTGTGTGATGCTAGCAAACATGCAGAAACATGCAATAAGCTGTGTTTTAAGTCAAGAGGTACAGAGTACGGAATATCCAGAAGCTTACACGTCATGGCAGTTGAACAAAACAGATAGGAACTACACTACTGGCCATTAAAATTGCTACACCACGAAGATGACGTGCTACAGACACGAAATTTAACCGACAGGAAAAAGATGCTGTGATATGCAAATGATTAGCTTTTCAGACCATTCACACAAGGTTGGCGCCGGTGGCGACACCTACAACGTGCTGACGTGAGGAAAGTTTCCAACCGATTTCTCATACACAAACAGCAGTTGACCGGCGTTGCCTGGTGAAACGTTGTTGTGATGCCTCGTGTAAGGAGAAGAAATGCGTACCATCACGTTTCCGACTTTGATAAAGGTCGGATTGTAGCCTACCGTGATTGTGGTTTATCGTATCGCGACATTGCTGCCCACGTTGGTCGAGATCCAATGACTGTTAGCAGAATATAGAATCGGTGGGTTCAGGAGGATAATACGAAACACCGTGCTGGATCAGAACGGCCTAGTATCACTAGCAGTCGAAATGACAGGCATGAATGGTAATGCAGATAGCCGTAGTATGAAAGTTGGTGCAGTACGCACAGAAGGTCATAGCATTGTCAGAATAACAGAGAGAGCAAGCTGCTGATATGGATTTCAGGCTATTTGATGCACAGTGACGGTTTGTCATTCATGACGGTGTACTGTGCAAGGGTTGGATCTTGCACTGTGATTGCTGTCATACCATGACATGAAGTGTTACAGCAAGCGAATAATCACATATTATGTGGTCATGGTGGGCATAGCATCACGGACCGAAGTGTTGTCGAGCATTATAGGTGGAGCATGCATAGATAAGATGTAGAGCAGTGTGATAAAAACTGTGTGCAATGTACACAACATGAGGAATGTAGCCATCAACGTGTCTCACTAGAGTGGTCGCCAGAAGCTAGTAAACCTTTCAAAAGAACAGGATGGGCATTTTAGGTACTTCTAGCCAGACATCAGTGGGAAATTGCTATTTTCTGACCATTATCGACCATTTCATAGGGATGATCGCTACACTGAATCAGTAAACCGCTACTGTAGTCCATACAATGATAAACTTTATGCTCGAATTAATGAAGCGGATATGGCATTTGTTACGTATTCGCAAACTGAGAATAAGCGCGTTGCATCCACAGGCTAACGAAAGAACAGAGTGTGTACACCGAACAATAGGGCCATTATGTGGGCAGCCATCATAATTACTAGTTTGCTTTCTTGCTCTAAGTGATACGGCGTATAGTCCTAAAACATATAAAAGTACAGGGCCGTCGCCGTACAAGGTGGTACAGAGTCGAAAAATGCCATCACCATTTGAAGCGAACAACACAAAAGTAGGGGAAAATGGGGAACCAGTACAAAAACGCTGAGAGAAGTAGGAAAACGAGTGCAAAAAGGCAACACCAAGGACCTTGCTCGTCAAGAGAGGATACGACAATTCAGCCCTAAAGTAACAGAATATCGTGTGGGTCAGTGGTTGATTCTGAAGCCCATCACTGTAGCAGGGTCCATACTAGATTACTGAAATGACCTAACCAGCCCATGTATACTTCAGTTGCCAGCTCCCGATGTACATAAGCCTCAGGCATACAGGTGGTAAAATTGTCAACTGACCCTAAATAATGAAAAGTGTGAGGTCATCCACATAGTGCTTAAAGGAATCCGTTAAACTTCGGATACACGATAAATAAATCAAATCTAAAGGCCATAAATTCAACTAAATACCTAAGAATTACAATTATGAACAACTCAAATTGGAAAGATCACTTAGGAAATGTTGTGGGGAAGACAAACCAAAGACTGCGTTAGAAGATGCAACAGATCTGCTGAAGAGACAGCCTACGCTATGCTTGTACGTCCTGTTTTAGAGTACTTCTCCAGACAGGATTAACAGAGTACACCAAAAAAATTCAGAGAGGGGAAGCGTGTTTTGTATTATCGAGAAATATGTGGAAGAGTGTAAGAGTGTCACTGACATGATACTGGATTTGGGGTAGACGTCATAAAAACAAAGGCGGCAGGATCTTCTCACGAAATTTCAATTCCCTACTGTCTCGTCCGAATGCGCAAATAATTTGTTAACGCCGCCCCACATAGGGAAAAACGATCATCGTAATAAAATATGGGAAATCAGAGCTCGCACGGAAGGACATAGGTGTTCGTTTCTTCCGCGCACTGTGCGAGAGTGGAATAAAAGGGAATTATTGTGAAAGTGGTTCAATGAGCCCTCTACCAGACACACAAATGTGATTTGCTGAGTAGCCATGTAGGTGCATATGTAACTGTAGGTTCTCTTGGGGGTGCACCAGATTCACTGCCACCAGTAACAGTATCATTCTCTTAAAAGGGGGAGGGGGAAAAAGGAAAATGGGAGCAAACTACGCACCTATGTAAACTGCATGCATGGTTCTGTATGCTTAAATGTCACAAAAGTAGCAGTATATTGAGATATTTATGTTTTCTAGATGTATTTATTGCGTCGATTAACGTGGAATTGTTATCAGTAGAAACAAAGCTGGCGTTCTACGGACCGGAGAAGTGGAATGTCAGATACCTTAATCGGCTAGGTAGGTTAGAAAATTTGAAAAGGGAAATCGTGAGGTTAAAGTTAGATGTAGTTGGAATTAGTGAAGTTCGGTGGCAGGAGGAACAAGACTTCTGGTCAGGTGAGTACAGGGTTAATACTGTTCAGATGCACCAAGAAGACATCCAGATCTTCTTCACCATTAGTCAACACTACTCGAAGAGCTGGATGTCTTCTTGGTGCATCTGAGCAGTATTAACCCGAAAAGACAGTTTACGATGGCGAAAGAGAGCAACGGTCAACTCAGTTTCCTGGATGTGTCGGTGATTAAATGGGTGGATGGGACGCTGGGCCACGAGGTATATAGAAAGAACACTCATACGGATCGATACCTCCACAAGGAATCGAACCATCATCCTCGGCAAAGAAGAGGTGTCATGAAAACATTGGTGGACAGAGCGAACAAAATCTGCGAGCTGGCTCACTTACAAGGTGAACTAAATCACTTACGGTCAGCCTTCATGAAAAACGGATATACCAGCAAGGAAATTGATCGTGCCCTCCATCAAAGAAGAAAAGAAGCCAGAAGTCGAGAGCAACAACGGTCACCTACTGGAAAAGTTTCCTACCGTTCGTTATTAAAGTCACGGACCGTATCGGGAAAGTTCTGGCCAAGTATAGGATCGAAACAATCTTCCGACCCACCAAGAAGATTAAGGAATATTTAAGAACTGCAAAAGACGCCCGACCCCCTAGCAACACCTGGGATATACAAAATTCCATGCCATGCGCTCTATAAATGCGAGAGTACCTGGAGCGTCAGTGGCAGTAGCCGGACGACCTCAGATGATGTCTCCCGCAGATGGAGACGAAACGTTAGGTGGAAATTTTATACATCGACCATGGCCTCTCAGTATTAACTGAAGATTTGTAACAGCTCGTTGTGTCACTGTGGTGCCAATTGCTGCTCAAAACGCTACAGCAGATGCAGTACGAATAGCCAGAACCGTACGGCGAACAGGATGGTCTTCCCTCTCGGTAGCGCCACGTGGCCGTCCGAAACCTGGTCTTGTTGCGACCGTACATTCTCGTGACCACCGCTACCGGCAGTCTACACCTGCTACATTCCCGGCAAGTCTTTCTGCAATATTGCAGACGGAACATCCAACTTCTCGTTGCCCTATCACACGACCTCGTTCAAACGACTGAGGTGTTGATTATGTCGCCTTAAAGGCATTCTGACTAACGTCAACTCACCACGACCAATCTCAAAGCTGACTAACGCTCACAACCGTTGCAGCGTGTATTTAAAGCAAACCAGATTTGCATCTTTATACTGGGGCTATTAGCGCCCCTCTTATCCTGTAAGTAGGCTGTTTAGGTTTTTATGTTGGTAACGCCATGTAGCGCTCTGTATGAAAATCACTGGCTGTGCTGTGAGCAGTCTGTGGCTGGGTGGCGTTGTTGTAATATTCGCTATTGTAGTGTTGGGCAGTTCGATGTTAACAGCGCGTAGCGTTGCGCAGTTGGAGGTGAGCCGCCAGCAGTGATGGATGTGAGGAGTGAGATGGCGGAGTTTTGAGAGCAGATGATCTGGACAGAGACAGTAAATTTGTAAGACTGGATGTCATGAACTGATATATATAATATGACTTTTGAACAATATTAAGGTAAATACATTGTTTTTTCTCTATCAAAATCTTTCATTTGCTAACTATGCCTATCAGTAGTTAGTGCCTTCGGTAGTTTGAATCTTTTATTTAGCTGGCAGTAGTGGCGCTCGCTGTATTGCAGTAGCTTGAGTAACGAAGATTTTTTTGAGGTAAGTGATTTGTGAAAGGTATAGTTTAATGTTAGTCAGGGCCATTCTTTGGTAAGGATATTTGAAAGTCACATTGCGTTGCGCTAAAAATATTGTGTGTCAGTTTAGTGTTGATCAGAACAGGTAAAGAGCGAAATGCGAAATGTCTGAGTACGTTCAGTTCTGCTCAGCTGTTTGAAAATCAAATAACGTAGGGGCTTACCAACACAGTAATTCATTAATTTTACTAAGGGGACGTTTCAATCCGACTGGCGCAAAATCTGACAAGACGTCATCTTTCAGATGTAGAAACACGCCTGCCAACTTTCGTTTATGCCGCCCAACTCCCTCTTAGCGGTGAATTTTTTTTCTGTCAGTTTACGTATCTGTATCTGTATCTTCCATACTAATCGTACACTGTAAAACCGTCGTGTTAGTTTCATAGTACACCGAGGAAATACTAGATGGCGCTGTTAAGTTTTTTTTTAGCTCAGTTACAGATGTATTATCGGTAGTTCACGTGGACGAAATTTGGTAATGAGACAGCTTGAATCCTGAGGAAGAACATTGGATACTTCAGAAGGCATATAATACAAGACATCTATTAGTTTGAAGCCCATTATGTGAATTAGAAATAATTATTACTCTTTGTAAAAACTATTTACTCTTTGAATTTTGAATTTTATCATATTCGTGAAATACTTTTATTAGCTGACATAGGTTACCTGAAACGATTCAGAGTGATGAATACATTGTTTTACAGTCTCCAATGCGTTTAATACTTACTAACTTCCACACCATTTGTTGCATAATGTACACGTTGTATAATGTATGGCAATTCAGCGGCACGATGCATATACGTGCGCTCCTGCCTATGCCCCTCTGTACGCACTGCTCGGCAACGACGCTGCGCATGCTGACGTATCGTGCGTTGGGACAGCTTGGAAAGGGGGAGAGTGGGGAGCACATCACCAGCTTTGCTTATCCCAACAGCCAGACACGTGAAGGCAGCTGATACTATTGCACATTCAGTAGCTTACTTACTCACCATCATAACAAAACGCTTCTTTTGAATAAAATGCATGACATTGTAACAATTGTTTCTGCCGTCGTCGTTAGGATTACTGACTGCCATTATTGGCACAGAGTTCCATTCATGTAGGATGTAGGTAAGGTAGCGGCCTCTGGGGCGACTAAAATGCGCGTAATATGTAGGAAGGCCAGTGGAGCTGCTTCTAACATCTATGGCCTGCTGAGGATTGTATAACAGGTGGATGAGAGGCTGGCGCCACATTTGTAACGACTGCTCCCATCTTCTTATAATCTTCACACAGCCTTCTTTGTTCATATTAGCCGAAAGCACGTCCCCATACCCTAGTGTATCCTCGATCTCAATTAAAATGATTGCACTTTAAGCAAATACACTGTTATACTTTGCAGTGCGATGCTCTGGACAAATGTCTCCCAGCTAAGCCGCACCTTGTTATGGTAAGACTTTCTCGAAAGCCACAGGTACAATTTACAAATGTTGTGTTTCTCTCTGAGAGGCAGTCCCCGTTTAAAGACAGACTGACGGCTGACGGACGCTGCTGGGTGCTAGGGAGCTGACACATTTGAGCAATGGACTTAGAGGCCTCCCCGTTATGAACAAACGGGCCTGTCTTTAAGCTGCAGCAACATCGGAAAGGTTCGCACACTGTATCCAATACTGACAGGAGGGAGCTACTCATCATTGGTTGTCCATTGGGTGACAATGGCAGAACAATTTAACGGGAAATTCAGCACCCCGAAGGACAAGAAGAACAAAACTGCCGAACAGCGGCAGGCTGCGATCATTCAGTAATGATCTGAAGAGCATTCTGTGATGTTTTGGAGTTCATTCTGAGGTATCAGGTAGCCTTGTTTGTTTCATTCGTCGCGCAAAGCCTACCTTCATCCCTACCCTATCTTGGTTAAAACCATTACAGTTTAACGTAACATGCTGCAGTACTTTGTAGAATGACACTTGGGACAAAAAGGTTCCAGTTATACTGAACTTTGTGATCCCAAGACCTTCCCAAAAGCCGCACGTGAAGTTTACCTACATTATGAGTTCACAGTGTGAGCCTTTGCATTCTCTGATGATTCTGAAGTGATTCTAGCTTTCATTTTGAGTTCATTCTGATTCTGGTCATTCCAAGTTCACCTGGATGTTTTCCGAGATGATTCTAGGTTCATGTTGAGTTCATTCAGATTCATTTTGTGATAATTCGGACAAAAAATGGTTCAAATGGTTTTGAGCACTATGGGACTTAACATCTAAGATCATCAGTCTCCTAGAATTTAGAACTACTTAAACCTAACTAACCTAAGGACACCACACACATCCATGCCCGAGGCAGGATTCCAACCTGCGACTGTAGCGGTCGCGCGGTTCCAGACTGAAGCGCCTAGAACCGCTCGGCCACACCGATAATTCGGACAGTTACACTAGAGATTCTTTCAGTAGATTTTCTACTGAACTGTCACAACTGGAATAAATCAGTTCGTACCAATAGCTGGGTGTAAAAATTTGGGGGGACAGAAAATGAAATAAGCACATAGGCTCAGACTTTGGTTCCTAGACAGGACATTGGGAAAATGCAATCAGTTTACAATAACATAGCATATATAACATTCGTGCCACCCATCCTTGAATATTGCGCAACTGTTTATAATCTACACGTAAAAGGACTCCCAGCGGATATTGAACGCATAAAAAGAATTGCAGTATGAAAGGTCACATGTTGTTTGAGCCACGGGAGAGCGTCAAGGAAATGCTGAAAACTCTGACCTAGCAGACGAATGAAGGCAGACGAGAACTATCCTGCTACAGTCTACTTACAACCTGCAAGGTCAGCTCATCGCCATGTGGTGCGCGCCAGGTAACGCTAAAAAGCTGACAACACTGTTTGCCAGACAATCTTCGGATATCCTTTCTAAAGCGTATGAAGCAAATTGCCGCCTCATCCTACAGCGCATTTAACAAGCTCTCCTCAGGGCTTTGTAACAAGAAATCTTGGACCCTCTGTCAAGATCTACCAACTGAGCATAGAAGGGGTAAGCTGGACAAAATGCCAGTCCTCCATAAAATTCTGGTCTACAACGACATTGACGTCTTAGTCACTCAGTAAACCCACAGTGACAGTGAAGACTACTTAACCAAAATAGGGAACATACCAGGATATAACTTATCAGGAGCCATATATCATCGTATTTACAGTGTCGCCATATATGTTCGCTCCTCTGCGGAACCCACCTGGTTAAGACATCCATCACCAAGAACATACATGCAGTCGTCATCAAAGTGGAAGAAATAACTATTAGCAACATATATAAACAGCCCACCACCGAATGTACATCTGAAACCCTGCCTCTACTGCCTCACCCAGTGGTCTATGTAAGGGACTTAAGCAATCACCAAACACAATGGAGATACAGGACCACTGATAGCAATGGCGGAACACTAACGAATTGGGACGATGGTAATCTGTTTCAACCGCTTCATGCAAATGAGAAGGGATCTTTCAATCACAACATGGAACCGAGAGCACAACCCCGATTTGTACTTTATAAGCAAAGACGATGAGAACGAACCACTACAGGGGACCCGCAGAATACTTCAAGACTTCCCACACAGCCAACATCGACCAGACATAACTTAAATAAGAATAAGCATCCACTAAATCAGGCCTCAATCCCGCCCAAGATCGAATTTTTAGAAGAAGGAGTAGAATTTCTCCAACCACTTTGACAAATACTTAGGCTGGATTCCACCCACTATCGAAATCTACCAAACATTCAAAGGAACTTTGGCTGAGATAGCAAAGAAGACCATCCCTCGGAGTTTCCGCTAGGAGTAACTACCAGGATGGAATGCTCTGTGTGAAGAGCTCTATGAGGGGACGGAAAGATAGCTGATCTGCTACGCATACTGGACATGGCTCGACATTTATTTATTTTTATTTATTTATTTATTGATTTGTTTAACCTGGCAAGATTAGGGCCATCAGGCCCTCTCTTACATCTAACCAGGCATTCTACTTATTTTACATTCATATGTTTTAGTAGGCATGTTAAACTACATCTAGTACAAAAAGTGAAATAAACAATTTGAAAGGTACACCTGGAAAAATACATACATATAGAGTTTATATTCTTAGGTCACAAGTACTGTTATAATTAGACATTATTGAAGAGACAGATTTTAGATAGGAGTGCCGGCAGCACGGAGTATGAGGGAGACTCATGGTGAAGGGAGGAGAAGAATAGAGACATGATGAAACATAATTAAGGAAATATAAAGGAAAAGAAGATTGCGTGGCTAATAGAGAAAGATGAAGAGGAAGGCATCTCAGGAGCAAGATAGGAGACGCTAGCTTTGCTATTTGACAGATGAGGGGATTGTCCTTGTACATTAATTTTGTGGAGAACTTTGTGAGGATGATAGTAGGAAATGCTTCAACTTCTTCTTAAAAGCAGCAGGAGATCGAATTTTGCGTAAGGTAAGGGGCAGTTTGTTCCATAGGCAGACAGCGGCAACTGAGAAGGAGTTTGCAAAAGTTTTTGTTTTGTGAGTGGGCACAGTTAGGATACCGAATAAGAGTGACCTCGTGTTTCGATTATGATGACATGACAGGTTTTTAATCTCTGAAGCAAGGTACTGGGGTGCTTGCGCGATGAGGAGTCGGTGGAGTAGACATAGAGTGTGGTAGTCACGCAATTTGTCCGGCCGCAGCCACCCTAGCTCGGAGTATGAAGCACTAACATGATCATATCGGCGAATGTTGCAGGTGTAACGCACACAGGCATTCATGGTTAGCTCTAGCCGTCTTTTGTTTTCACTACTCGTGCCTTGTTGAATCACATCACAATAGTGGAGGTTCGGTAGAACGAGTGCTTGCACGAGCTGGCGTTTCAAGTCCTGTGGAAATATGTTCCGAAACTTTTTGAGAGCATAGAGACAAGCAGACGTCTTTCGGCACACTGCGACTGTATTCTCCGCCCAGTTGAGATGCTCATCCAAAGTTACACCCAAGTTCTTCACTGTTTTCTGATATGGTATTGGAGTACCGTCGAGCAGAATAGGAGGTAGCCGTTCGCGGAAATCTGAACTAATTAATTTCTGATGGGCTATTAAGATTACTTGCGTCTTTTTTGCATTTAGTTTAAGCCCCAGGTTTTTCGCCCATCTCACTACTGAAGACAGATCATCATTCATCTGAGCGATTGCAGTGTTTACATCTTCAGGTCTGACGCTTAGGTAGAGCTGGAGGTCGTCGGCATAGAAATGATATTTACAGGAGGACAGAACCGACGAAATATCGTTGACATATAAAGAAAACAAAAGTGGTCCTAAGACTGATCCTTGTGGCACTCCCGAGGAAACATGTTTCCAGGAAGATTTTTCATTTACGCAGACAACACATTGCTGTCTGTCTTTTAAGTAGCTTTCAAACCATCTCATTGCACTATCAGAGAAATTAAGCTGTTGCATTTTTCTGAGCAATATGTCAAAGTTAACAGTGTCAAAAGCTTTGCTGAAGTCCAGTAGCGTCAATATTGTTGCCTTTCGATTGTCGATGGCATATTTCAGGTCATCAGTTACTTTAATTAGAGCAGTGTTTGTGCTGTGATGTTTACGGAAACCGGATTCAAATTTGTCATATAGGCTGAATTCATGCAAGTGTTCAGTGATTTGGTCATGAACAATATATTCAAGTGCTTTGGAAACAGCAGGCAGTATGCTAATTGGTCGGTAATCACTAGGCAGTTGCGGGTTTTCGATCTTAGGGATGGGTCGAATTAGGCTTCTTTTCCATGCAGTAGGATATATTCCGTTCACGAGGGAAAAATTAAATATGTCAGTTAAGACAGGTACTAAGATATCGGCAACATTCTTAATCATGGTTATACCGATACTGTCGTTGCCTATTGCATCAGAAGAGATTCTCATTATTGCTTTTCTTGCCGTATTTGTTGTTACATGTTTTAGATGGAAGGTATCGTTGTTAGTTATCCTGTTTGGGGATTCTTGTGGACGGTAATTATCAGCTGTGCTGGTATTCAGAGGTGCAGAGAAGAATTCATTTAATTCGTTAGCAGACACATGAAAAGTAGTTTCCGATTTTGCCTTTCCGACCCCCAAGCTACGGAGATTCTTCCATAGAGTCGTGGGCGTCAGATCGCTGCATACAAGGGAGCGAGCGTGCCTGATTTTAGCATTGCGAATGCATTGTTTCACTCTGTTCCGTAGCTTTCTGTATTCTTCGAAACGCTCGGGTTTCGGATCTGCCTTGAAACGCCTGTGGGCAGCATCCCTATTAGTCATCATTTGACGTAATTCAGCTGTCAGCCATGGAGCAGGAGATTTTCTTACACGGATTGTGCGCACAGGTGCATGTTTGTCATAGAGGGCAGTGAGTTTATCACCAAGGTCATTAATTTTGCCGTCGATTGTGGGTTTTTTGATTATTTGATGCCATACGATTTCTGAGCAATCGGCTGTTAGAGCGTCAAGGTCAATACGTTTCATGTTCCTACAAGTTATGTAACGCGATTTGATCCTTGGGGGCTGCACAGAGTAGGCCAGGAATATTACATCATGTGCTGAGAGGCCAGGGGCCGATGTTTGACCAACATCTCTTACTTTGTCAGTCTGTTTCGTTGCGATTACATCTATAAGAGTATGACTGTGCGCTGTATGGTGTGTAGGTTGTAATGGAAGAATGTTCATGCTATTGCAACTAAACAGTCTTCTTAGGTTTATTGCGGAGGGAGTGTCTCTTAGCAGGTCTATGTTCAAGTCACCCATTACGATGACATGTTCGTATTGACACTGAAGTGAATGTAATTCCGACTGGAAAGAACTCATTGAGCTTATTTTTGGCGGCTTGTACACGACGCCAGTCAAGAATTTCCGACTTTGTATATTTATTTCAATGAACATGAATTCAGCCTCTTTTTCTTCAGCAGGATTTGACGTACATAAGACTTTCGCTTTGAGATCTGTTCGTATATACGCGCCGACCCCGCCACCTCGCTTTTTTGATCTGTCTGCCCTAAGAAATGTGTACCCTGGGAGATGAAAAGATGCAGAGGATATGTGTGGTTTCAACCACGTTTCGGATAAGAGGATTACGTGGTAGTTTAGTTGGTTGAAGAGGAGGCTAAGTTCTTCGTAATGCGCAGGTAAAGACTGGACGTTGCAGTGAGCTGCTAAAAGCTCTGACGAGTTCTGCCGAGCACCCTGGAGTAGGGTGGCAGACTGGTTTGTCCCTTTGTTAGGCACTACCTGCCGCGAGGGGCACTGGCCGCTGCTTCCGCCAAGTGACATACCACAGGGGTGTCCAAGATTTTGCACGCCCTGTTTGTGACACCGCGAGTGCCGAAAGAAAGGCGCCTGCTAAAGATTTCCTGAGGTTGCGGGAGTATAGAAAATGGATTAGTGGTATTCTGTGCAAGGAGAATATGACCAAAATAGTGACGGCTGTGTGTCACTGTGAATCCTCTGTCGTACGAGAAGAAATGTAATTAGCGTATTTGAAACAGCTTAGGGTGGAAATAAGGGAGAAGGGAGTGATTTAAGAGGCCGATGCTGCCAGCAGAGAGAAGTAAGCTTAGTAATTAATAGATTATCGTAGGAAGCTAGAATTAAATTGAAATTTACTAAAGTGATACTGGTAGTGATTATCGTAGGAAGCTACAATTAGATTGAAATTTGCTAAAGTGATACTGATAGTGATTTTTGTTATGAACAATTTAAACCGAAGAGATGGGTGATTAATGAACTAAAGGAGAGACTAATAATTGCAATAGAACTATTTCAGAATCGAAGAGAATAAACTGAGAAAATGAAAAAATGGACAGAAACAGTCGTCAACCTGTACTTCAAAAGCCGGCCGGAGTGGCCGTGCGGTTCTGGGCGCTACAGTCTGGAACCGCGAGACCGCTACGGTCGCAGGTTCGAATCCTGCCTCGGGCATGGATGTGTGTGATGTCCTTAGGTTAGTTAGGTTTAAGTAGTTCTAAGTTCTAGGGGACTGATGACCTCACAAGTTGAGTCCCATAGTGCTCAGAGCCATTTTTTTTTTTTCGTGCTTCAAAAGATCTAGGAAAGAAGCCTGTGTACTTTTACAGAAATTAGGCGAAAGTCCTAAGGATGCAGGAGATGAAATTTCCTTGAACCCAGACAGGATTGCAAATCACGTTGTGACTATTTCAAGAACCCCATGGGACAAAGCACAAAACACTCATATCAAACACGAATTCACGACTCTGAAGATGCCTAGGGCGACCAGACCGCATTTTGCCAGCCATTTAGTGTGCAGGGAATAACAATGGCCCACAAAGAAGTTAAAGCGGGAAAGGCACCAGGGCCTGATGCAATTCATCCTGAATTCCTCCTGATCTGTAGTAAATATACCAAAAATGGCTAGCGAAGTTCTTTACTGATACCCGAACGGGAAGGAGCACCCCGAACTGTATGAAGACGTCTAACTTCATAGCTATCCTTAAGCCAGGAAAACCAAGCAACGAGCCGAAAAGCTACCACCCAATAGCCCTTTTAACTCAATATAAAAGCTTTTTGAAAGAGTCGTCTACACAGGAATCTCAGCTACAATACTTGAGAAGGTTCCAACTGAACAGCTGACTTTCGCCCAGAAAAAAGCTATACAGACCAAATGATGTCACTCACGACCTACACAGAAACAGGCTTTCAAAAGAATTTGGGGATATCAGCTGACTTTATAGATCTTTCAGCAGCTTCTCTACAAATTGTTCAAATAATCCCATCCAGAAAAACCAAGATATTAATAGCATGGTTGCTGGAAAATCATTCCAGATCATACAGGCAACAAGATAAGTTCTTCAAAGGACGCAAAATGGACAAACTCAGGGGTCTGTCCTCTCCCCACTAGTGTTTAATCTGTATATCTCCCAGTCCTGACCGGGTGCTGCCAGGGGAACACAAAAATTTTGAAGAAGCAGAAGCCATCTTTACATCTGAGCTGGCGATAATGGGAACATACTTTCGGAGATGGAGACCGAAACCAAACCCCACCAAGACACAGGCGGCTTCTCTTCGGATGTGTAACAGAACGGCGAATAGACAGCTCCAGGACTAAGCTGGTGACAGACTACATCACGACAATCAGCATCCTAAATATCTATGGGTAATGTTGGGCCGCACATTGCCCTACCAGAAGCATCTAGAAAACACCGCTGCGGAGATACGAACTAGGAACACCATCCTACATAAGCTGTACGAAACACCCTAGGGCCGCGCTGCTGAAACTCTCCGCTCTTCAGCACTTGGCCTATTCTACTCTACTGCGGAATATGGTCATCCTGTATGGCTCAATATTGCGCGCCGGCGGACACACACACACACACACACACACACACACACACACACACGAACTCTCGACGCACAGCTGAGTAACACAATGAGAATTATCAATGGTTCACTAAGATCAACCTCCATCAAATGGCTGTCCATACTGAGCCACATTGCGCCCGCTGGACTTCGACGAAAAGCAGCTCTAATCCGTGAGTTTAAGCGCAGTTCGTTATCCATCCAGACGCCGTTGTCCTAGAAAGAAACCGGCTTCTATCTAGAAAACCATCAGTGAAAACAGCCATGGAGCTGTATACGCCTCTGTTCAACTTCAATGGAAACGTGCCTGGACAGAGTCTTGCAGTCCACATTGCCAGAACTAGCCCTGCATAAGAAAAAAATCCGTTGCCTTTCACCAGTCGCGCGGAACATGGACAATGTTTAACAGAATACACGCCAGTCATGGCAGAAGTATGGATGCTCTTCGTAGATGGGGAAAGGCTCCATTTCGAAAATGCAATTGTGGAACATCCAGGGAAACCGTTAGTCACATAGTTACAGAATGTGGTAGTTTCGACGATTTCCTGATGACAACGATCGACACAATTGATTGTATTCAAATTTAGATGTCTGTTTGTCAGTTATAAGTATTATTGTTTGTATTATATTTAATATTGCGCTTAGACGCATTAAAGCAAAATTTCAAGAATCAAGCTTAAGTGAGCGATCTACGAATGGGCTGCAATGCCCTATGTATCGTTCCCATCCATAGGGGGGACGACGGTTCAATCCCGCGTCCGGCCATCCTGATTTAGATTTTCCGTGATTTCCCTAAATCGCTCCAGGCAAATACCGGGATGGTTCCTTTGAGAGGGCGCGGCCGACTTCCTTCCCTAATCTGATGAGACCGATGACCTCACTGTCTGGTCTCCTTCCCTAAACAACCCAACCCCAACCCACCCATAGGGGGTGTGAAAGCAAGATTAGAATGTCTACAGGGCTCACACTGGAGTTAAACAGTCATTCGTCCCGCGCTCCATATTTGAATGGAATGGGAGGAAAGTATAATACGTGGTACAGCCTATATATTAATAATAAAATTGTAAAACTGTCGTGTCCGTCTATCTATCTGAACAGGCTTATCTTCGAAACTACTCGACGATTTTTTTGGCGTTTTTCACATGTGACTTGAGCTTAGCTTAGAGGTACATTTAAGCATTAATTCATCAAAATCGGATGACGAGAAAAGGGATACCGCAATTTAAACTTCTATCTGAAAGTCTGTTTGAATACTCTAATCTCCAAAATTACTTGAAATTTCATGGCGTTTGCACAGTTAATGCATAGGCTTCAATTCATCAAAATCGGATGAAGGAAAAAAAATAGATATCGTAAATTAAAGTTTTATAAATGCGAAAGTGTGTTCGTCTGTTATCTTTTCGCGAGTAAACCGTTGAAATGATTTTGATGAAATTTGGTATGGAGATAGCTTGAACGCTGAGCAAGAACATAGGCTACTTTACAAAGTGTGTAGTACAACTTAAACCTAACTAACCTAAGGACATCACACACATCCATGCGCGAGGCAGGATTCGAACCTGCCACCGTAGCAGTCGCGCAGTTCCAGACTGAAGCGCCTAGAACCGCTCGGCCACACTGGCCGGCTGTAGTACAAGACATTTATTGATTGAAGAATATTGCGCGAATCAGGGAAAAATACCTAGTCTTTGAAAAAAACTACTTATTTTTAACTGTTGAAATTATCGTATTTGTGAAAATGCTTTTATTGATTGATATGTTCTATATAATACGATTCGGCATAATGCATATAGTGCTTACACAATCCTCGAGACGTTTAATACATACTTCTACACTACAATGCGTGTGAAAACAAATCTCTTACCTTTTAACAACTAAATCAGTGAACCACTTTCACTGAAATTTGGTATCGAGATAGCCCCATGGAAGAAGACAAGCTATTTTAGAAAGTTAAAAAGAAAATCGATTCTTAAAAGTGTGAAGCAAGGGATGGAACACCCTTTTTCTTATTAATAAACGTAAACCATGTTAAAAAAAATTATTAAATTTTGTCACATCAAGTACTCACCATGTAACGTATAACTACTGCCATAACACGATACAGAGATGGGAGCACCTGCCCATGCCTATCCGCGCTCATGCACCGCTCGACAACAATAATGTATGTGTGCCACGCGGTACGTTGGGATAGTCGTAAAGGGGGATGGCATCACGCTACGCTTACCCACACAGGCAGGCGCTTGAAAACAGCTAATACTATTACTGCACGTACTATAACTTACTTAATTAACAATCACTCATGATAATGAAATTACTGATATGCGAGCGTATCTGCGGGTAACAGCTAATGGGAAATATTCTCTACCTTTCACTTCACAGTGGTATACAGATGTAGATGTAGATCTCGGCTGTCACTGTTGTAATATAATCGCAATATAAAGATGCACACACTTAGACCTTTATCTTTCAAGATCGAATCTTATGTTCATTCTCTGGGCAGTTCATCTCCCCCACGTTGATATGGTGCAGACGTTCATCACAACACTCATTGACAGTGTAAATGGTTTGGCCCGTGTAGGCGATTCAGCCAAAACTGAGGATACACCGAGCACTCGAAGACATACCTCTTAAATTAAATATCCTGATGGCTCAAGATTTGTCCTATCAACCATCCCTTCTATGACTCATCTTCCACTATAAACACCTTTTCTTTAAATCTTGATTCATTACCTCTTCATTAGTTATCAGATTTATTCATTTAATTTACATCACTTACCTGTAATCCTGCATTCCATAAGCTTTTATGTTTTGCCTGTAAGGGTTATGTCCAAGTTTCACTTCCATATACGGCTACACTCCAGACCACCGAGAGATATATTTTCAAACGGTTGATCTTGTGCTGCAACTGCTCACTCTTGAAGATTACACGTAGTGCACATTTCACATTCAGAGTTTAAAAATAAGCACAGTGGAACGGACTACTAACCATACAAGCTCATTTCACTTTCGTTGATTCTCAATATACATCATGAAACGCAGCAAGGATTTTTCAAGCCGGTTTCATCTAAAATTAGAATATATTGATCATTCTGAGTCTGACGACAGCAATAAACAGTACGCAAATGTTACTGATATTACACTGAAGTACCAAAGAAATTGGTATAGGCATGAGTATTCAAATACAGATGGTTCAAAATGGCTCTGAGCACTATGGGACTTAACATCTATGGTCATCAGTACCCTAGAACTTAGAACTACTTAAACCTAACTAACCTAAGGACAGCACACAACACCCAGTCATCACGAGGCAGAGAAAATCCCTGACTCAAATACAGAGATATGTAAACAGGCAGAATACGGCACTGCGATCGGCAGTGCCTATATAAGACAATAACTGTCTGGTGCAGTTGTTAGATCGTTTAGTGCTGATACAATGGCAGATTATCAAGATTTAAGTGAGTTTGAACGTGGTGCTATAGTCGGCGCACGAGCGGTGGTACACAGTATCTCCGAGGTACCAAGGAGTGGGGATTCTACCTTACGACCATTTCCCGAGTGTGCCGTGAATATCTTGAATCCTGTAAAACATCAAATCTCCGAATTGCTGCGGCCGGAAACAGATCCTCCAAGAACGCGACCAACGACCACTGAAGAGAATCGTCCAACATGACAAAGTGCAACCCTTCCGCAAACTGTTGCAGATTTCTATGCTGGGCCATCAGTAAGTGTCAGCGTGCGAACCATTCAACGAAACATCATCGATATGGGCATTTTTAACCAAAGGTGCACTCGTGTACCCTTGATTACTGCACGACAAAAGCTTTACGCTTCGCCTGGGACCGTCAAAACCAACAATGGACAGTTGATGACTGGAAACATGTTGCCTGGTCGGACGAATCTCGTTTCAAACTGTATCGAGCGGATGAACGTGTACGGGTATGGAGACACCTGATGAATCCATGGACCCTGCGTGTGAGCAGGGGACTTTTCAAGCTGGTGGAGGCTCTGTAATGGTTTGCAACGTGCTGTTCAGAAGAGATATTCACCCCCTCGTACTCTTACGGGTCTATGGACAGCCCTACAGGATTCATGGTGTCACTTCCCTCCAGAACTACTTCAGACATCAGTAGAGTCCATGCCACGTCGTGTTGCGACACTTGTGAGTGCTCTCCGGGTCCTAGATGTTATTAAGCAGGTGTACCAGTTTCTTTGGCTCTTCAGTGTATAAGCCATGGAGATTGGCAGTATGGTGTCCTCTGTAACTTGAATGCCTCTTTTTATTAACTTGGTTTTAACGGGTCATGAATTTTACTGGAGCACTATTGAATATGCAGGCACATCGGACTTGAGACTGGCCGGCCGCTGTGACCGAGCGGTTCTAGGCGCTTCAGTCCGGACCCGCGGTGCTCCTACGGTCGCAGGTTCGAATCCTGCCTCGGGCATGGATGTGTGTGATGTCCTTAGGTTAGTTAGGTTTAAGTAGTTCTAGGTCTAGACCTCAGATATTAAGTCCCATAGTGCTTAGAGCCATTTGAAGCATTTGAACTTGTGACTGAGCGATAGGAAACACTACGGCCAAGCAGGTCTGTGATCGGTGGACGGGATCGCGGCCTGGGAGGCGTACGAATCTTGGAAGTGAGGTTGGGCCAGAACCCGCAGGGGGCAGCAGGCATTGTCATCCCACACGACTGCTTGCGTCTAATGTCCAGGCGGAGGACAGTGTGGCACCATACGCCACAGTCGGGGGCGTCTTTCCATGTTTTCTGACTTGTTGCGAGGCTATGACAATTGGCGGGAGAACAAGTGGTTGATATAATAATGTGTTAACGTCATATCACAGAATTGAAATGAATGGCTTTTGTTAGTAGAGTTTAGTGTTGCCTTTGGAGGTTGAAAAACACGCGCTATTTTCGGAGGACTACTCTGTTGGAGATAATCCTCGTGACCTGACCTCTGTGATTTGTAATTTTTAGATTTATGACAGGCACCTTTTGGCGGCAAGGAATAGGCAGAGCATAGGAGACTGGCCCGGGGGAATCAGATCAGGGTAGGACGCAAGAGCGTCTGCATCGAACCTGGGTTAGTACGGCGTCGTGTCCTAATAAGTGCGGTAGAAGCTACCATATAACGAAGTCCTGAAGAGATGCTGACGACTCGGTCTTCGCTTAGGGGCCAGCACATCTGCAGCGTACAGTTCGGTGCAGCACAGTCAAACTAGCGGTGAGCATTATTCCCAGCGCTGGAAGAGCAGTTCAGTCTGATTTCACACTTGTAGAATCCATGACGATCGTCTGTCTCGCCTCCTGTTGTATCCGTAATGAATGTGTGGATTTCTAAGTTTCAGTCACCAACTTCCAAGTCACTGCTAGGATTCACAAACACAGGATTAAATAGTTGTCAATTACAGTTGGATTTAAGAAAAGAGTAAATTCCTTCCATTTAATCTTCCTGCAAATCTGGACAGTTATAACTGTCGCAGTTTTTATATTATTCATTTTATATGTTGATCCCATAACTGTGTTAATGAATAAATGTAATCATTGAATTTAATCATCGTTTCTGTTCGACCCCTTCACTTACTTTAAGTTGTAGACTTTTAATCTATTTCCAGGAAGGTATTAGCAATCAGCTAAAAATCACAACCAACATACGAGGTGCATTCGATAAGTAAAGCAACATGCTTCTGTCTCAGCCAATTTTGGTTTAAAAAATGCGGGATTTTTTGTTGGACGTAGTGGAATACTCCCGCTTCATCCCCTTTAGTTTCATGAAGTCCCGATAGGTGGCGGCGCTTTACGTAGCCCCTCAAAATGGCGTCTGTAACGGACGTACCAAGCAGATAGCTGTCATTCAGTTTGTTTTGGCAGAAAACCAGAGCATCGCAGATATTCATAGGCGCTTGCTTAATGTCAACGGAGACCTGTCAGTGAACGAAAGCACGGTGAGTCGTTGGGCGAGGCGTCTCTCATCATCGCAACAAGGTCGCGCAAACGTGTCCAATCTCCCGCGTGCCGTCGGTCGCACGCAGCTGCGACTCCTGCAATATTGGAACGTACTGATACTCTCACTCGAGGTGATCGGCGAATCAAATCAGACAGCTTGCTTCTGAACTGAACTCCTCTGTTGGTAGTGCTGACATACTCGTCTACCAGTTGGGGTGTTCAAAGGTGTGTGTTCGCTGGGTTTCTCCCCCCTTAACTGTAGACCATAAAGAGCAAAGAAGGACCACCTGTGCGGAATTACTTGCGCGCTTCGAGGCTGATCGTGACAGTTTCTTTTGTCGAACATCGTCACCGGAAATGAAACGTGGGTTAACCACATCGAACCGGAAACAAAACGGCAATCCATGAAGTGGCGCCACACCGCCTCTCCTCCGAAGAAAAAGTTCAAAGCCGCACCTTCAGCTGGTAAAGCCATCGCGACGATCTTGTGGGACTCTGAAGGGATTATTCTGTTTGATGTCGTTCCTCATAGTGTAAAGATCAACTCTGAAGTGTACTGTGCTACCCTTAGTAAATTGAAGAAAGGACCTCAGCATGTTCGTCGCCACAAAAGCGCGAAATAACTTGTCCTCCTTCATGACAACGCAAGGCCTCACCCAAGTCTGCGCACCCGAAAGGAGCTCATGAAATTTTATTGGACCGTTCTTCCTCATCCACCCTACAGCCTCGACCTCGCACTTACCGGCTTGCATCTGTTTGGTCCAACGAAGGATGCACTCCACGGGAAGCGGTACATGTATAATAGGGAAGTTACTGATGCGATATGACGTTTGCTCCGACGTCGACCAGTAGAGTGGAACCATGCAGACATACAGGCCCTCTCAGTAACGTAGCGTAAGGTGGTCGAACTGAACGGTGATTATGTTGAAAAACACGTATTTGTAGCCAGGAGAGTGGGGAATAATATGGTGTATTAGAATCCTGAATGAAACCAACTCGCTTTCAAAAAACGTGTTGTATCGCTTATCGAACACCCCGCTTACTACTCTAATCAAGTTAGTCGGAGTAGAATTTTTAACAAATTCCTCAAGTAAGACCTATACCTAGGGCCAAATTTTCGCGTTATCCATTTGACTTGAAAGGTCCCCTTTGAAGAATTTATACAAGACTGTGCTTAAACTGACACACAATATTTTGTTAGCGCAACGCAATCTGACTTTCAAAATTCCCTACAAAAGAATGTCCCTGACTAACATTAAACTATACCTTTCACAAATCACTTACCTCACAAAAATCTTCGCTGCTCAAGCTACTGCAATACAGCGAGCGCCACTACTGCCAGCTAAATAAAAGATTCAAACTATGGAAGGCACTAACTACTGATAGGGATAGTTAGCAAATGAAAGATATTAATAGAGAACAAACAATGTATTTACCTTGATATCATCATATATAAATATAGCAGTTCATGACAAATTTCAAAACTCCGCCATCTCTCTCCCCACATCCATCACTGCTGGCGGCTCACCTCCAACTGCGCAACGCTACGCGTTGTTCACAGCCAGCTGCCTAACACTACAATGGCGAGTATTACAACAATGCAAAGCAGACACAGACTGCCCACAGCACAGCCAGTGATTTTCATACAGAGGTGGCGTTACCAATAAAAAACCTAAACAGCCTACTTACAGACTTAGCGCACAAAAATGTAGAAGTTAGTTTTTAAATAACTGGCCTGCACACAATTAGTTTTGGAGGGTTATGGCAAATTCTACACTGCGGGTTTTTTTAAATCTCTCTATACTTACCCTGAAGAGAAATTGCACAGTTTAATAATCTAATACACTGTATTCCTTATTTCGATCCAATAGAAACTTTTTCACTCTGTTGTTACTAACTGTTCATCAAAGTGGATGGGCCGTGTCTATGGGCAGCTTCCTTACCTTCCGCGTACGCTGCTGCCGGTTTCCGGTATAGGCAGGCTTTGTCCAGCCTGGAGACAATGGAAAGGTCTTTTACGTAATCTCTTTAAATGGCTTGTGGTCAGGGGCTACTACGATGGCCTAAGAGCGAGTACTTTTCCCACCACATCAGATGTCTTTCAGCACCTGTTGGAAATAAACTTAGGAAATCCCCGGGAGAAGACGTTGTTTGCATATGAGTGCTACTAGTGGGAGCAGGAAATGGCCAATGTAAACGGCCTCAGTTCTATTCCTGAGTCTGACTGGCTGAAGGGGTATGCTTAATGTGTCAACAAAATTTCGAAGATGATTGCGTAGACTTCCGTGGCGAGAGTCAGTTGACATAAAAGTTTTCTGACTATGATACTATGTCATAATGTGAAAAAAATTATACTGGAGAAACCAACATTTCAGCCACGCTTACACTGGCCTTTTACTGGTGTGTTTTAGCAGTGCATAATCACTCATATTTTGTCATTACCGCTCATAGCATGACATTACACCACAATTTTTAGAATGGTCGTTGTTATGCATCTTCTCTTGCTTCTCTTGCGGCAGGAAGAGCGGGAACTTTATCGTAATAGGTTACCACGGTAATGGGAGTGGGGATCCTCTGTTGTCTGTTTCTTGTGTCGCCCGCTATCATTGGTGGCCAACAGCAAGTGAGGCCTCGGCTCCTGTTCTCCTCCTGCTGGACGCAGGCCGCGCGGCGGCCGCTACTCGTCGGCAGGGCCCGCGCCACGCGTTGCTGCTGCGGCCTGTTGGGCTCTTCAGGGCTGCCAGTCACCATCCTCTCTGTTCATGTTGCTAGGGTGTATTCTACTGCTTCTCTGATCTTGCGTTTCATCAATCCCTGCTACTTGGCATGCACGTAGGTTTCAAATGGCTCTAAGGACGATGGGACTTAACATCTGAGGTCATCAGTCGCCTAGACTTAGAACTACGTAAACCTGACTAACCTAAGGACATCGCACACATCCATGCCCGAGGCAGAATTCGAACCTGCGACCGTAGCAGCCGCGTGGTTCCGGACTGAAGCGCCTAGAACCGCTCGCCCACAGCGGCCGGCACATAGGTTTCGTTAAATTATATTTCCTTCCCACGGTCTTGCGCTAGAGGAATATAGCGTTCGTCTTCCCGTGTGCTCTTAGCTAGGCTTGCCGATCTCACCGATACACATTTCTCCATACTGACCGATGGTTACAACCACAAATCGATCCAAACAGCCGTGGAAACAGACAGAAGGAAGTGAGGTAGGCAAGAAATTGACAAACTGCAGCAAACAGCGCTTTTACCCTATGTGAAAAATGCCACTGACAGGATTGATAAACATCTTCGTCACGTTGGCGTCCAGTCTGTTTTCTACAGCAGGCAAGATGTGCTAGGCTCCGCCAAGGACAAGGTACTCGCTTTTTAGACTGTAGCTGTGTAGAAGTTGGAATATCAATGCGAGGAAGCGTACGTCGACGAGACAGGCAGGCCAATAGCAACACGACCGCTACATTCGCCTGGATTAGTACAGCAAGCTGCAGTGCTCTGGAGACGTATGAGCCACGTAAGTGTATTAAGGGCGGAAAAAAACCCCGTGGTTTAATAATCAAATTCGGAAAATGCTGAAGAAACAGAGATTGTTGCATCGTCGGTTCAAAAAAGAGCACAGGAAAAAGGCGAAAGTTAATAAAAATTCGTGAATTAGTAAGACGAGCAATGTGCGAAGCATACAATAACTCCCAGCGCCATACCTCAGCGGTATATTATTGTCGAGAACCGGAGAAAATTCTAGTAATACGTAAAATCACTAAGTGGGTCGAAGCCTCGTATCCTCCATTCATTCGTCGACCTGCCTAGGGTAGCAATTGCAGACAGCAAAAAGAGAGCAGAAGTTTTAAATTTCTCGTTTAAGAAATCATTCAAGCAAGAGGGTCGTACAAACGTATCATCGTTTGACTGTTTTACAGAGACCGGCATGGAGGCATGGAAGTGGCGTACGGAAGCAACAGAGAGTTGGAAAGAAATATTCGCAGTTCGGTTTTACAGAGAGTACCCTGCTGCACTGGCCCCGTACTTTGCCTGAATTTATCGCGAATCTCTCATCCATCGAAAGGTCCCGCGTCAATGGAAAAAAAAGGAAGTGACTTCTTTATCTAAGAAAGGTAAAAGAACTGACCCGCATAATTACAGACCAAGGTTCTCAACAATGGCTTGTTGCACAATTCTCGAACACATTCTGAGTTAGAATATAATACGTTTCCTTGAGACTTCAGTCCACAAATCAGCACGGATATAGAAAGAATCGCTCGTGCAAAATTCTCACATGATGTCCTGCAAACCATGGATGGAGGGTAGGCAGAGAAATTCCATATTCCTAGATTTCCGGCAAGCATTCGACACGGTGCTCCACTGCAAACTGACTGACCAAAGCCCGTGCTTACGGGTTAGGTTCCCAGTTACGCGAGCAGCTCGAAGATTTCTTAAGTAACAAATCCCAGTTACGTGAGCAGCTCGAAGATTTCTTAAGTAACAAATCCAGTATGTTGTCGCTGACAGTGAGTGCTCATCAGAGACAATGTATGATCAGGAGTGCCCCAGGGAAGCTGAATGATTTGGCGCACAGGGCAAGCAGCAGTCTATTGTTGTTTTCTGATGATGCTGTGGTGTTTGCAAAGGTGTCGTCATTGAATGGTTGTAGGAGAGTACAAGACGACTTTGACAAAATTTCTAGTTGATGTGATGAATGGCAAGCTTGCTCTAAATGTGAAAAATGTAAGTTATTGCGGGTGAGTAGGAGAAACAGTCCTATAGAAAACGATCTGGTAACGTTCGAATACAGCATTTCTAAAGTGCTGGTTGACGCAGTACTTCGATCAAATATCTAGGTGTAACGTTTCAGAGCGATATGTAATGAATTGATCACGTCAGGTTGATACTAGAGAAGGCGAATGGTCGACTACGTTTTATTGGGACGATTTTAGAAAAGTGTGGCTCATCCCATCAAGGAGATGATGTATAGCATGCCAGTACGACACATTCATGAGTACTGTTTGAGAGTTTGTGATCCCCAGTAGATGGTATTAAAGGAAGACATAGAAGCAAATCAGAGGTGGGATGCCAAATTTGTTACCGGTAGGTTCGATCAGTACGCAAGTATTACCGAAATGCTCCGTGAACTCAAATGGGAATCCCTGGACGGAAGACGACGCTTTCGCCGCAAGGCAACATTGCACAAATTTAGAGAACCAGAATCTGAATCCGACTGCCGAACGATTCTACGGCCGCCGAAGGCTCGTACGGAGGATTTTAGACATTCGCTTTTCCTCGGACCATTTGGGAATGGAACAGGAGAGAAAACGACAGGTAGTGGCACAAGGTACTCTCCGCAGCGCACCGTAATGTGGTTTGTCGAGAACTCATGTAGATGTAGAGTATCAGGAAGACTGCGGCAAAGAAATAAATTTCGACGGATTGGGAGTACTTGCCAAAATCCCGGGTTCGATAAGTCATAGAATACACCCTAGCATCATGAACGGAGAGGATAGATTAGGCTTGCCCATCCTGATTGCCAGCCCTCAGAATACAACAGGCCACACTAACAACACGATAGGCAAGTGATACCGGCGAATTACTACCGCAGCGCTGCCTGCGTCTAACAGGAGGAAAACAGGAGCCCACGCCTCATTCGCCGTTGAACGCCAATCATGGTACACTGTGCAAGCAGCAATAGACAACAGCAGATCCCCACTTGCCCACCGTAGTAACTTATTACAATAAGACTCCCGCCCCTTCCGCCTGAAGAGAACAATCATAACAACGATCATTTTAAAAACTGTGATGTAAAATGCTGCGAGCAGTAATGACAAAATATAAGTGACTTTGCAAAGCTAAAACATATCAGTAGACCCGAAGAAGGCCACTGTAACCTTGGTTGGCTCCGCCAGTATACGTTATGGCGGGGTACCCTATTCAGAAAACATGTACGTTAAATTTAGAAATGTTTCTTGGAGCTCATTAAATAGGTTGGTGCCGAAAACCCTCGCGGATTTAGGTGGCACGTCGTGAGCCCTATGGGGCAGAGGCAGTGTTATTAAAGTGGTTAACATCCCGGAAGTCGGGTGCCTTTGTAATCAACAAACTTATTTTGTCGGTATGGAACGATTAAGAGGAAAGGCAAAAAAAAAAAAAAAAAATCGAAATTTGTGGTAAAGTCTTATGGGACCAAACAGCTGAGGTCATCGGTCCCTAAGCTTACCCACTACGTAATCTAACTTAAACTAACTTACGCTAAGAGTGACACACACACACACACACACACACACACACACACACACACGAGAGAGAGAACTCGTGTCTCCGACGGGAGGAGCCGCGCGGACCGTGACAAGACGAGGCTACCACGCGCGGCTGAATAGGCGAGTCAGTTTCCCTGCATACGTGTAGAATTGTAATGAATCATTTTCGGGTTACCTAACCAAGTATTGTGGTATAGGCAGCGTGCGAGCAGAGGCGTCTTTTCAGTCTGTGGAACCAGTAGCTAGCTGGAGATGGTGTTCGATTAAGGCGCCTGGCTAATTGAACCGAATAAATTCCGTCTGTTTCTGTGTCCCTTCTCACCAACTGGCTTTGGACTGTACTCCTGTTTTGTCTTTGTGGCGCCATCAGCTTAAGTAGCTCGTAGCCGCGCAGTCTGAGGCGCCTTGTCACGGTTTGCGCGGCTTCCCACGTCGGAGGTTCGAGTCCTCCCTCGGGTATGGGTGTGTGTGCTGTCCTTAGCGTAAGTTACTTTAAGTTAGATTAAGCTAAGGGACCGATGACCTCAGCAGTTTTGACCCATAGAACTTGTGGTGTCACCGCCAGACACCACACTTGCTAGGGTAGCTTAAATCGGCCGCGGTCCATTTAGTACATGTCGGACCCGCGTGTCGCCACTGTGTGATCGCAGACCGAGCGCCACCACAAGGCAGGTCTCGAGATACGGACTAGCACTCGCCCCAGTTGTACGACGACTTTGCTAGCGACTACACTGACGAAGCCTTTCTCTCATTTGCCGAGAGACAGTCAGAATAGCCTTCAGCTAAGTCCATGGCTACGACCTAGCAAGGCGCCATTAGCCTTACATAGTTTGATAGTTATCGTATGAAATGTCTCATCAAGAACGTTGTAAACTTGAAACACGTATGTAACATAGCAGCGATGGCGAGGCATTGTAGCATCTGTGACCAGAGAGTTTGCGCTTGACCGCGCGAGTGTTGCGAGCGGTTCTCAGTCTGTCAGTCTGTCGTTGCGAGTCTGTAGCTCTGTCTAGTTGAGGGCAGTACTCTGTCAGTCTGTCGTTGCGAGTCTGTAGCTCTGTCTAGTTGAGAGCAGTACTCTAGTAGTAGTCGTGCAGTGCAGTACGTCAGTAGTCGTCATGCAGAGCGGTCGGTCAGTAGTAGCAGCCCAGTGCGGTTGTGTGATGTAGGCGGTCGGCAACACTGGTCAAGATGCTGAATGAGGTATACTGTTAATTAATATAATCATTAGATAATGTAA
Organism: Schistocerca serialis cubense; assembly: GCF_023864345.2. Taxonomy (NCBI): domain Eukaryota; kingdom Metazoa; phylum Arthropoda; class Insecta; order Orthoptera; family Acrididae; genus Schistocerca; species Schistocerca serialis. The sequence goes on along the minus strand of NC_064641.1, from coordinate 358,370,763 downwards.
AAATTTGTTTATTGTAATTAATTTCCAACAAATGCCCCAATAATAATTTTGATCTCAAAAGCATTTTTCAAAAATTTTATTTTTTATTGAACTAAAGATTTAATTGCACTTCCCATTTCATTCCACTTCTTTTAAAGAAAATTTTCAGTAAAATCAAAGAAAAAAGGAATATTATTATTTGCAATGCAGTTCCTCCAAGCCGTGCGCAAAGATAAGAGCAGAAATTTGACATCCAGTTATTCTGAGGTAAGACTTTAATTCTGATTGTTTTGCACAGGGCCAAAGACCGATATTCCGGTTTAATTGAATCAATATTATCACTGATATTTTCTTGTCACTGAATGGACTTTAATTTTTTATGAAAAACTTATACTTGACTCAGATTGCGATTCTCACTTTTATTGTCATTAAATTTAATTGCTAGGGAGGTTACGTTTGGCTCCCATTTCTATTAAGTATTGTCTTTACATTCCTTTTAAATTTTTGTGGGGAGGTTACACTTGGCGACCCTGCCAGGATCGTATTTCGTTGAGAGTCTTTTGAGCGACAGTCAGATATCTGCTCTTATTTGCTTAGATATAATTAGGATTTTGCGCAACGCTTTTATTAACTTGTGACTTTCTTTCTACAGGTCAACGGCAATTCTTTGCTCTGTTGTATTTGTGTGTTACTTTTGCATTGTGCTTATTTGTTTTGTGAATAATTTTGACTATTGTTAAAATGCCGCGAAAGACTGTGAATAGTGTATCGCAAGGTATTTTGAATGAAATTACCGACTCAAACAACTTTACCGATAGGACATATGACACGCAGTGTAATCATGACAATCCTGCGTCCACTAACAATCAGTGCATTCCAACAACTAGTGATGACTTTTACCCTGATAATGAACAAACGAACTCAATTGTCTCGTCTGTTAATTTAACGACAAATGATGACGCGGGACGCTCTATAGTAATGAGCGCTGCCGAGTTTAACACACCCGATTTAGAAAATCCAAGTAACGTACAGACAAATGTTTCTAATAAGAATGGACAGTGTACCGAAAATACGACGGATTCATTTAATTCCGAAATAGTGACTGACAATGTACGTTCGAGTGACAGATCTTTTTGTAAATTACAGAATGACCAAATGGTCACACAAAACGTGACAATTGGAGGTACGCAATCAAACAGCACAGATAATAGAGTAGAGAAAGTTACATTGGATCAAATTTTGGCAGTATTACAACTAATGACTGAAATACAGAGAAACGATCGCAAACAACGTGAATTAATTAATGAAAGGTATAAACAATCGAATGAAGATCAAGACAACATTAATAAAAAAATCAAACAACTTAGTGAACGGAATGAACAGCTTGATGCAAAGATTAAAGCCATTGCCGCGCAATATTATGACGATAGAGGACAATTACGTGTGAATACTAAGACTTGTGCTAATAACAGTAATGAAAAAGTTGGCACTGTTGCACAAGAATTAAGTAGCACACGTGTAGGCACAACAGAATCACATAAAGACAAGATTAATGCAGTCACTGAACAATGTTCAGCGAACGAAACACAGATACACGAAATTAATGCAGTCACTGAACAATGCCCTAAAAACGCAGTACAGATTCGCGACGAGGTTAATTTAGAGTCAGTGGAAGTTTCACACACTCCGAATACGGAAGTTGACGAGAAATTTGCACGACAGATCAACCAAATTGACGAAAGTGTTACAGTAACAGAGTTGAAAACTATTTCAGTCACCAATACGTCACAGAATCCGCCACTTTGCGAACATTTGTCTGACTCACACAGCGTGTATAATGTGAACAATTTACAGAGACTACGAGACGTAAAATCCGAAAAGCCACGTGACTTAAAAACTGAAAAGCTATGCAACTTGAAATCCGAAATGACACAGACGAACAGATTCACACACAAACCCGAACGTGTTTTCAAATTCAATGACGAGAACGTAGATTACGAGCAATTTTTATCCGCCAGAAAATGTAAAGAGTTTAATAATGACAGAACACAGGTACACGCTTTGAGCTGTATACAATTTGTTTTTGTATTTTCACCGCTATTACCTGTAATGAAGAAACTAGCTTTGAACCTGAGGCGACAATTAGCTATAGTATTTTCATCAGCATTGCCTGTAATGAGGAAACTTGAATTAACATGGATACAACTATTTGCTTTTGAATTTTTACCGCTATTGCCTGCAACCCAAAAGCTAAAATTTATTTGCAGTGCGTGATGGACCTCAGGGGATTCATTACGCTTTAATGAATATGTGCCGTAGCGAGCATAGGGCCCCGAGCTGTAGTAGTGCTGTTTCATTTTTAGTTTTCTGCACTGCTGCCTTCTCTTCTACTATCCTTTATATCTATCAAAACTGCTCTTTAACTATTGCTCTATCTAGAATTAAGAAATATTGTACTGAAAACCCGATATGACAAATCTTTTACCGAATGTGACAATTTTCATTAGGCACTCCAGAATCACGAGAACTCAAATAACAGATAAAAATCGTAATCATCAGTATGTGTAAAATTAACAGCAAACGCATTTTTTGGTAACAATAGACGTTTTCCACCACAATAGCATGAAAGTCAGCCGCTTAGCATACGTAACCAACAATGCAGTCTACAAGGTCAACCAAACTTTAATGTTTCGCCGCATGCACGTATAGTCCCAGCTCCAACAAATGGTAACGCATGGCAGCAAAGAAATAACTACGTACAGACAACACTCTATTTCAACTCGTATCGCAATACACCGTATAGGAATGACTATCACGACAGACGTAAAAATAATGAGCACAATTCTCGGCGTACATTTAATAACAGTCGATCTTATGAGCAGCAACAACATCAGCAACAACGAATAATCATGAATGAAACAGACAATAGGTGTCATCGACAATGTAATACGTCAGTAAGAAATAACAAAGCAGTTTATATAGTGGATATGCCACAATATTCTCCCGTAAATAATAGCACGTACGACAGAATTTGACCAGACACAGCACAGATTGCATATTGCAGTAACGCAAACATTACTTTTGTCACGCAGAATTTTGTTCACGAGAATGTTATTTGAAACATGCTTTGTTGAATGCTCCACTGTTATCGCATCCAGATCTTACTAGAAATTTTTCCATTGCCACCGACAGTTCCAACACCGCCTTAGGCGTACATATTTTCCAGGAAATTGAAGAAGACGGTTCTACAGTAATTAAAAACATCGCATTTGCAAGTCGCATTTTGTCACCCGCTGAACGAAATTATTCCGTTACAGAACTGGAAACATTATGTGTTGTATGGGCTTTTACGAGATTTCGGCACTTTCTTTATGGCAGACATACCACCGTTTACACAGACCACAGAGCGATACAATTTTTACTCTCGGCTAAATTTACTCACGACAGGTTAAGTAGATGGAAACTTTATTTACAGGAATTTAATTTTACAATTGTTCACATTCCCGGCGCACAAAATGTTATAGCAGACGCACTATCGCGTTCTCTCGGCAACAATCAGCAAGACGTAGCAACCAACTTCTGCAAAACAAATTTCAGTGTCATGTACATTCAGCAAGTTGCATTTGAAAACTTTATTTCATCGTCATTACAGGACATAGCAAAGGAGCAAAATAAAGACAATGTGTGGAAAGAAATTAAACACCTTTGGCAAGATAGGAAAAATGTTACGATTAGGAACCATTACACTGTGCGCAATGACGTTCTGTTTCGCCGCTCTCATCCTGACAGCAACAATTGGTTATTATGCATGCCTGACGAACTGGTTAACAAATTAATTTGGTACACTCATTTAAGTTACGCACATTACGGAGCACGAAAATGTTTTCTTATACTGAGACAGAACTGTTATTTTACCAACATGGAGAAACGTATACGACGAGTTTTAGCGTCTTGTAAAATTTGCCAGAAAGCTAAATCAGACACCACTTCACATATTCCTCCTTTATATCCCATTGTTCCTGTTAAATTAAGACACATGGCCGCAGTAGATATTTTGGTCCGATTCCGAGAACTAACAGAGGTTTTTGCTACATTTTTGTCGCTGTTGAGCTCACTTCAAAATTTGTTACTTTCACTCCGTTACGCAAAGCTACTGCTAAAACTGTTTCGAAAGCATTTGTAAAACATTTTCTATTTCATGTAGGGCATGTGATGAAAGTAATTTCTGACAATGGATCTCAATTTCGTAGTACCGTATGGACACGCATGTTACGAGCCAGAAACATTTCTCCGATCTATATATCCAAGTACCACGCTTCTTCGAACCCCTGTGAAAGATTAATGAAGGAAATTGGTAAACTGTGTAGAATATACTGCCACAAAAGACATATTGATTGGGATACACACATACTCTCATTCCAAGATGTAATTAATTCCATTCCAAATGAATCCACTATGCTATCTCCGACTGTTATACTGAAAAACGTTGAACCACCGAACAAAATTAAAGAATTAGTAAAATTACCCAAATGTAGGCGACTAAGACACCACGAAATAATTGACATTGCGCTGAAGAACATCAAACGTGCCGCAGAGCGCCGGAGAAGACAGCAAAAACAGGTTTGTACACGCCGAGACTTTCACGTTGGACAGAAGATATTAATACGTACACACTATTTATCCAGCAAATTAAAAGGTAAGTGCAGTAAATTTGAACTTCTATACGCAGGTCCGTATCGGATTCGCAGCATCCCTCACCCCAATGTTGTACACGTCGAAACTTTGAGAACTAGAAAATCGAAAGGCAATCACCATATCTCAAACATTAAACCGTTTAGTGAGTGAAACCACTGTATGATTCAACACACTATGATGCCATTTACTAATGCAATTATTTCACGTGACTAATTACTGATGATTATCGTATTTTTTCTTGGCAAGTGCCCGGCAAGGTAAGGTTAGCAGGTCGCTTTTCTTGTCGTTACACATCAGACCGTGCATATTTTTCCAGATGAACTTACGTACTTTATGACTAATTATGCAATGTTAGCTAATGACGTGTTAATTTCATTACATTTTTTCATTAAAGTCTTTAATTCTCGCCTCGATTAACTACACTACATACAAGCTGAACACAACGAACGTCACATTTTGTCTTTTTATGTATGATTGTATTCCAGTTTTGTTTATATGCACTGTGAAATAGTTAAGATATAACACACACCAGTCGACTTTGACTTTTTTTTTTTTTGCCCTATGATATCTCAACATCGTGACTGTTTTACATTTTTCCTTTTGCTGCTGCATTGTGATATTCTGTGTACATTTTTGCATCTGAACACTGTCAATGTCTTTGACATATTACGTTTTCTGTCATGTTATGCTGTATGCTTAAGTATGTTACCATAAACCAGTCCTTATTTAGTGGGTATATGATTTAAATGCAGGACATTAATCTCTGTCATCAATTTCAGAAAGAAATGATGCATGTAAGAAATAAATTCAACAGAAATGGGAATTTCACCTACGGAATAAACGAAAGGAGATGCAATAACTTTATGAGGAAGAGTAAATGGATCAGGATTAACAAGCATTAACAAGACTATACTATACTCATCACAGAATAGCAGTCTTAACTAATTTTTTCTTTCAGAATACAAGGTGATTGATGCAGGCTGTCAGACTGAACTACACATCTTAGTTTTAGTGATGAAATATGCTAGAGATAAGGAATAGTTGTATAATGAGTAATGAAGTGATTTTTTGCAGATGATAATGAATACTGATGAATAATGATGAAGGATATGGTATTATGAATAATGAAGTTTTTCTTTACAGGTGATGATAATAATGAAGTTATGATAATGTGGATAATGAAGTGATTGATAATGAAGTTTTTTCTTTACAGATGAGGATAATGTTGGAGTTTTATATTTATGCTATGTAGTTATTTAAGTATTTGTTGCAGTTTGTTTTGACAGCAGGTGTTATATTGCATAGTAGGATGACAGAAAGTTTTGGAAAGGACAGCTATGGAACACATTTTATACACATTTCACTACCTGTTAATTCGAAGTTCACTACTTTTCAGCATAGTGTGCGTTTCTTCTTTCAGGTTAATAATCCATTTTGTAATTTTTCCAGGAGAAGTTTTTCATGATACTTACTAAACCTGTTAGTTATTATACCTGTTCTAGTACTTGCATTTTTATTTTTTTTACCCATTTGTGTTTATCATTTATAAATGTGATCACATATAATGCCTTGTTCCATAATCTTGCTACAGCTGACTCATGACGAATGATGTTACCTATCCTCATTTGCAGCAATAGGTCAAAAGCAAATAATACTGATTAGCTCTGAATAGTATGTCACTTGAGTAATGACCTCTTAATGAGACAAAAAAAAGTATATATTTAAAATAATGCTTTGTCACTAGCTAATAACTGCCACTGTTTATTGTAATGAGACTACTTATAATGCCCGTGATTATTAATGCTATGATTGTAATTAACTGATTTTAATAATGACTTTGTAATGATCGGAATATTACTGAATGAGGAACACTGTTTTATTGTAATGAGACTACTTATAATGCCCATGATTATTAATGCTATGATTGTAATTAACTGATTTTAATAATGACTTTGTAATGATCTGAATACTACTGAAGGAGAAACACTGTTTATTGTAATGAGACTACTTATAATGCCCATGATTATTAACACTATGACTGTAATTAACTGATTTTTAATAATGACTTCATAATGATCTGAATAATACTGAATGATGAACTATGTTTTATTCTATTCAATACTTGCTGGCCACTGAGTGCCAATAATTAATGTCAATCAACGAATTATGTTATTAATTATGCCATTAATTAACTCTTGTTTTCAGTGTTCATACTTTGTAATTGGAAATGAATGTGACTGTTTAATAATGCTTTGTAATTAGGAGAAGACTAATGATTCTTACTATATTAGAATGACAAATGATTAATTAACGACAAATGATTAATTAACTGTAATTAGACAAATGATTAATTAACTGTAATTAGACAAATGATTAATTAACGACAAATGATTAATTAACTGTAATTAGGAAAAGGCTAATGATTATTATTGGAATGACAAATGATTAATTAACTGTAATTAGGAGAAGGTTAATGATTCTTAATTAAACTCTGTAACTGAAAAGAATGCATTTATTTCATAATGCTTTGTAACTAAGAAAAGAAGGCTACTGATCCTATGTAAAACAATTAATGAACATTTTTCTGTAATACTACATACTTGGTACAGAAATGTTCAATAACTGGGCTATGAATGCCACAAACTGCTAATTAAGTCTGTAATTGTCAATATTATGTGACATAATGTCCTTCTCCTCATAAGCTAACTACCCTGAATTACTGCAATGTCCATTTGTCCTGTTTATCCTAGTGATCATGGAGCACTATCTTTGGTTTTGCACTAATTCTACATTGGTGTGCCTTGTAAGAGCGTGGTGTTGACACGACATGCTGTCCACCACCGTGAGCAATGAAGACGTTATTATGGTCCCACTGTTTGGTGTACCTAATGTACTGCCAAAATGAAAACATGGAACATTACTACGACACTTCAGTGTGTTGGCTACACTGATAAATTCTGATGGGAAAAGAACTTCAAGTTGTGTCACTTGGTGTTGTACTTCTGTGGAAAGATATGGACTTTCAGAACAGCTGTGTGCAATCTAAAGTGCTACAACCATGATGCAATCCTTCCCTTTCCTATCCTAATTCTTGTCACATAAGAAAATCATTTTTTTTGGTAACATCATTTCTGTTCGTAGGTTATACATTTTTTTCGATTCGCTGAACTCCAGTGCGAGTATACTTATGTCACTTGTCAACATAATATATTTTGCCATTCTGTTTATTTGTTCTGAATATGCTAAAGAATTTTTTCAGTGCCTGTGCACTTTGTTATCTGTCAAATAATTTGTATATACATTTTTCTGATTTGCTACTATGTTTAGTACTCACATTTCGTCTTTGTCTGATATATTTTGTACTTAGTGCGTGTGCACAACGTTTAAATATTCTGTAAGTTGAAGAATTTTGTTAATTAAAGAAAAATTTTGCCGCGCTTGGCAAGTCCAAATGACTCACCATCGCTGCCAAATTTTTGCCCCCCCAGTGGAGGGTTATGAAACACGTATGTAACATAGCAGCGATGGCGAGGCATTGTAGCATCTGTGACCAGAGAGTTTGCGCTTGACCGCGCGAGTGTTGCGAGCGGTTCTCAGTCTGTCAGTCTGTCGTTGCGAGTCTGTAGCTCTGTCTAGTTGAGGGCAGTACTCTGTCAGTCTGTCGTTGCGAGTCTGTAGCTCTGTCTAGTTGAGAGCAGTACTCTAGTAGTAGTCGTGCAGTGCAGTACGTCAGTAGTCGTCATGCAGAGCGGTCGGTCAGTAGTAGCAGCCCAGTGCGGTTGTGTGATGTAGGCGGTCGGCAACACTGGTCAAGATGCTGAATGAGGTATACTGTTAATTAATATAATCATTAGATAATGTAAAAATTTGTTTATTGTAATTAATTTCCAACAAATGCCCCAATAATAATTTTGATCTCAAAAGCATTTTTCAAAAATTTTATTTTTTATTGAACTAAAGATTTAATTGCACTTCCCATTTCATTCCACTTCTTTTAAAGAAAATTTTCAGTAAAATCACAGAAAAAAGGAATATTATTATTTGCAATGCAATTCCTCCAAGCCGTGCGCAAAGATAAGAGCAGAAATTTGACATCCAGTTATTCTGAGGTAAGACTTTAATTCCGATTGTTTTGCACAGGGCCAAAGACCGATATTCCGGTTTAATTGAATCATTATTATCACTGATATTTTCTTGTCACTGAATGGACTTTAATTTTTTATGAAAAACTTATACTTGACTCAGATTGCGATTCTCACTTTTATTGTCATTAAATTTAATTGCTAGGGAGGTTACGCTTGGCTCCCATTTCTATTAAGTATTGTCTTTACATTCCTTTTAAATTTTTGTGGGGAGGTTACAAACTAACAAGGATGATTAAAAGATAAGTATTCGAGGAGCTGCATACTTTTCTTATTAGAATTCACTACTTATCCTGTTCCAGAATTCACGCCCGTCTGCGTTAGATAGCGTGCATTTTGGCCTCCTCTATCTACAAGGTGTTGGCACATTTGCCAACACATCAGAACTTACCAGAAATTTCCAAAATTTTCCAAGTAGCTAGTAGCCTCCTGGAAGCGGTGTGATTTCGCCAATCCAGTGGTCTGATCTAGGAGTCTTACTGAATACAGTCATACAGTCGCAGGGCATTTAAATAATGGCATAGGAAGAGGTCTGCGAAGCTGCAGGGGTACCTGCAGTAATGATTATTTTCTGACTAATAGTTGAAGAATACTGCTAAATTGTGGTTTTTATCTGTTTGGATTACACAAGATGGATAGTAATAATTATTACTGTTATCTTGAGACTGAAGCTCTTCTCTCCATGTATGCTTGCAAACAGGTTTGTGTTGGGAGGCGATCCTCCTTGAGTGATACACAATTTTATCTTTTCTTCCATTTCCCAGGCATTTTTAACTGAAGTTTCAGTATGATCGGTGGGTCGTTATTTTCTTTCTATTAAACAGGAAAAATGCTCTTAACTATTTGCACAATTATAAAATTGAGTTTTTATACTGTATTTGTGCACCTACAAATTTGAGTTTTTAAGACTGTTCAGAAATTTGAAAAACACACCAAGTCTTGTATATATCTGTTGTTACCACAGGCTGTAGACCTTCCAAATTTTTACGTTTTTTATTGCATTTATTTCCTTTTTTTTCATAACGTGTAAATAGTGTCTTAAACACACAAATTTATGCAGTGAGGTGATAAAAGCCATGGGATAGCGATATACAGACATACAAATGCCGTGGTATCGCCTACACAATGTATGAAAGGGTAGTTCATTGGAGCAGCTGCCATTTGTGCTCAGCTGATTCATGTGAAAAGGTGGCCGACGTGATTATAGCCGCACGAAGGGAATTGACAGAACTCGGAATGCTATTTTTAGATAGACGCATGGGCATTCCATTTCGAAAGTCGTTAGGGAATTCAATATTCCAAGATCCACAGTGTCAAGAGTGTGCTGAGAATACCACATTTCGAGCAGTACCTCTCACCACGAACAACGCAGTCGCCAGTGGCCTTCACTTAATGACCGAGAGAAGTGGCCTTTGCGTAGAGTTGTCAGTCTAACAGACAAGCAGCGTTGCGTGAAATAACCACTGAAATAAATGTGGGATGCACGACGAACGTATCCGTTAGGAGAGTGTGGAGAAGTTTGGCGTTAAAGAGCTATGGCAGACGACCAACGCGAGGTGCCTTTGCTAACAGCACTACATCGCCTGCAACGCCTCTCCTGGGCTCGTGACCATATAAGTTGGACTGCATACGACTGGAAAACCGTGGCCAGGTCAGATGAGTCCTGATTTCAATAAATGGCAGGGTTCGAGTGTGACGCAGACCACGCAAAGCCATGGACCCAAGTCGTTGTAATATTGCTACATGAATTTGCTATGCCGAAATCGGGTGCTAATAGTAGAATAAAAGCGGGTTAAAAGCTGTGAGCTGTCTGGGGAGAAGTTAACCGTGAATTACTGCGCAACTGTTTCACCAGGTAACTAGTCTAGGTTTACCACATTACCAATCAGACTAACATTGATTATAATCTTTTACAGTCATACAACAACCGGTAATATATCTATACATAAAAAGGAGAATTTAAATAAAAGGAAACAAATCAGTTTATATTTGGAAATTTATTTTAAGATTGTTCATTGAAATTTCAGCATATTATACGTGAGTTATAACTGAGCTGGTGCCTTGTTTAAGGATTGTAAAAAATGTGAGATTTTAATCTTACGGAACACATCAAATATGGAGCCAAGATTGGGAGACTGCATACAACCCTGCATTCACAAAACAACACCCAAAGAACGTTGAAACATAAGCAAGAAGAAATTAGCCACAACCAACAGATTCAGTTTTCACCCAAAGAAATTACGTTCGTAACACAATCCTGTCCGTCATGTAATTACCACACACTGGTATACTAAATTCATATTAACTCTTTGTGAAATCTTCCCAAAAAGAATAGCTGAAGGCTACTTTGATGATTACACCACATGCCCCACGTGGTCAACTTGGTTTACAGAAAGCGTATAACTCCACAGTAATTTTGATAATTAAAATAAATTCGATCGAAAAGCAATTGACAAAAGAAAAACCTTGAACTGGTTACTAACGTCTTCCTATTAACCTGATAGGTCAAACAGTTATATAAGCACGTGGTACTGGTCTCGCAAAGTACACTCCACGTGGGTTGAACATAAAGAAAAGCATAAAGAAAAGTTGCTATATTGTAAAATATTGTCAAGACGAGACGTTATAATCACACAAGCATTCACATTTAAGATTGATGAACTTAGTTAGAGTTACTGATCAACACGTGGTTCCACTTTACTCACAAAGTAATAACAAAGCAACAACCGGAAAATAATATGAACTTCACACGAGAATTACACTACGCTGCAATTTAAGATAATCTTAGATATTTTAGAGCTAAACCCGAAATAAAGATGATTAAATTTTCAGTTAGGCTGAACTTAACAAATCCATTGTCCTACGGACTTAGCAGACACGCGCTTAGCCGGAGATCTTACCACTTCAGACGCTCGCCACGGTCCCACAGCAACTGCCTACTGCCGAGCGTGCTTCCTGAGGGTGGCTCACAAAGACAAACGGAAGTGGCCAGAGGGGCAGCTTCCTATACCAACATGACAACGGACGGACAGAACCATACTAAGGATAGAAACCTCTTTGCTTTTAGGAAGCGTAGCTACCTGTTCCGACGTTGGTCCTACTGTTCTCTAGCAGACAGCCTTGTCTGCTACCCTCAAGCATGCAACTACAAACACATTTGATCATTCATCCTCTCACACAGAAGGGAAGGGGGATGACAGTATCTTATCATATACAGTATATAACAGAAAGCGGATGTAGGTTCCGTATGAGACTGTGTGACATGAATTACATATAAACTGTGTTTTAAAGTGTAGTAGTGTGACAGATCGTTCTTGTTTACGTGTAAAAGTAACACGTTCCACTACTCAGTCTCCTCCCAGATAGTCAGAAACGCCACAGTACATTTAGAAGAGGAATTTATTCCATAAATGACAACAGATTTAAGAAATCAAACATGAAAGGAATCCAACAGAGACCTTTCATCGTCAACAAAGCACTGTCCGAGGTGATGGTAGCTCCATAATGGTGTGGGCTGTGTCTGCAAGAAATGGACTGGGGCCTCTGGACCAAATGGCCCGATCATTGCCTGGAAATGGTTATGTTCAGCTAATTCGACAGCATTTGCAGGAATGACGATGGAATTTTAATGGATGACAATGCGCCACATCACCCAGCCACAACAGTTAGCGATTGGTTTGAAGAACATTCTGGGAAATTCGTGAGGATGATTTGGCCACACAGACCGTCTGACACGAATCCCATTGAATATTTGTGGGACATAATCTAGAGATCACTTCGTACTCAAAATCCCGCACCGGCAATACTTTTGCAATTATGGACGGTTGTATGGGAATTTGGGGACTTCCACCAAATAGTTGAATTCATGCTACGTCCAGTTGCTGCACTATGCCGGGAAAAAGGAGATCGGACCCGGTATCAGGAGATATCCAATGACTTCTTCATCTCATTGTATGTGTACAAATAATAAAGAGCATTTTTTCAGTTTAACAGAAAAAAATAAAAGCCCACTGATGGTGCTGAAACATTGGAGAAAATGTCTGCGAAATAGAAGAAAACATAAAATTGTGTTTTACTCAAGGCGAATCCCAAAAAAACATTGATGATTATTGCTACTTTTTATATCACTATTATTATCTATTCGGGACGGAGTGCCACTAATGCTAGAGGATAGATGCGTTATAGATACCAGTAAGGCCTAAAAGATGGCGACATACACCTCTTCCTGCTTTTCAACACAGTTAAGAAACGCCCGATTTCGGTCTTACGTCTGAATGTTTCTTGAATCATTTGCGTTAACAGTCATCACCGATAGCCGCAACAAAGTGACATGAAGGCTCGTTTGGAGCCGTCGACGTAAGAAATGTGCAGTATAAAATCAGGAAATCTCTCAACATTTCTCTTAAATATACACTGAAGAGCCAAAGAAACTGGTACACCTGCCTAATATCATGTAGAGCTCGCGACAGCACGCAGAAGTGCCGCGACACGACGTGGCAGGGACTCAACTAATTTCTGAGGTAGTGCTGGAGGGAACTGGCACCATTAATCCTGCAGGGCTGTCCGCAAATCCGTAAGAGTACGAGGGAGTGGAGATCTCTTCTGAACAACACGTTGCAACGCATCCCAGGTATGCTCAATAATCTTTATCTCTGGAGAGTTTGGTGGTCAGCGGAAGTGTTTAAACTCATAAGAGTGTTCCTGGAGCCACTCTGTAGCATTTCTGGACGTGCTGTGTGTCGCCTTGTCCTGCTGGACCTGCCCAAGTCTGTTGGAATGCACAATAGAGACTAATAGATGCAGGTGATCAGACAGGATGCTTACGTACGTGTCACTGGAGTCGTATCTACACGTATCAGGGATACCTTATCACTTCAGCTGCACACGCCTCACACCATTACAGAGCCTCCACCAGCTTGAACAGTCCCCTGCTGACATGCAGAGTCCTTGGAGTCATGAGGTTGTTTCCATACCCGTACACGTACATCCGCTCGATACAATTTGACACGAGACTCGTCCGACCACGCAACATGTTTTCAGTCATCAACAGTCCAATTTTGGTGTTGACTGGCCCAGGCGAGGCGTAAAACTTTGTGTCGTGCAGTCATCAAGGGTACACGAGTGGCCCTTAACGATGATGTTTCGTTTGAATGGTCGCACGCTGACACTTGTTGATGTCCCAGCATTGATATCCGCAACAATTTGCTGAAGGGTTACACCTTGTCATGTTGACGATTCTCTTGAGTCGTTTGGTCCCGTTCTTGCAGGATCTTTTCCCGGCCGCAGCGATGTCGGAGATGTGATGTTTTAACTGATTCCTAATATTTACGCCACACTCGTGAAATGGTCGTACCCGAAATCTCCGCTTCATCGCTACCTCGGAGACAGTGTCCCATCGCTCATGCGCCGACTATAACACCACGTTCAAACTCAGTTAAATCTTGATAATCTGCCCTTGTGGCAGCAGTTACCGATCTAACAACTGCGCCAGACACTTGTCTTATATAGGCGTTGCCGACAACTGCGCCGTATTTTGCCTTTTTACATATCTCTGTATTTGAATACGCATACCTATACCAGTTTCTTGGGTGCTTCAGTGTTTTTACACGTACACATTGTAAGGATTACTACACCGAGAGGTATAGCGTGTTAACAGGATTTAATATTATAGGAAAGTAATTGCGAAACGAGCTACCTTACAAACATTGGAAAGTACAAAATATGATCTCCAATGCCGATGAAAAGTTGCACAAAAAAAAATACAAAATCGGTTTTAGTAATTACGACAGAGATCCGTAGCTTATGAATCATATAAAGAAAACGACAGGCTATGCCGAATTAAAACGTGGTCATGATCGGCCTCTTCAAGTGCAACTCTTCCTCAAAATGGTCAATAGAATTTGAATTACGACGCCCGACTTCAGAAGACAAAAATCCAGCCGAACGCAAGCCTACCGTCAGAGTTTCAGAGTAACTGAAGTGCTAAAGTTATTTGCAATATTTTAATATCCGCAGAGCCATATGGGGGTAAGCCACTAGGTGTAAGAGTAGTGACAATAATGCAAGGCTGTGCAGCCGTTATTTAGAATGACATTAGGGGAACTCTGCGGAATACTTGACGTTTAACATTTTTTGTAAAATGAAGGAGCACAAAAAACACTCATTAAAGGCATAAAAGTCACCTACTATTATAACCTAACGTACCTTTCTTGAAAAATCGCTTCCAGCTTTTTGTTATGTATTTTTTATATTTTTTCAAAGAAATGCATTCATATTTCCCGTTCTGCCCCTGCTCACGGAACAGAATGGGATAGGGCAATTTCTTGTGAAATTACTGCATAAAAGTTGATATTTTTTGGAATATCACCTTAAAATTAAGACATAAAGTTGTTTTATGGACAATTTAGATTAAGGAATATGAACTCTTCGAGAAAATGGTTAACTATAAGAAAATATTTTAATGTCGTTCTGAAAAATGCACAGTTATTTTTAATGCTTCATGCCAACTGTCTTCTACTTTTAGTGTTACTTTTCTGAATCCCATCGCTTTTGCACACGATATATTTTCTGATTTACAAATAGACAACATGAGATGCATAGTAATAAATCCTATAACCAAATCCTGCCTTGCTAGACAAGTTTCTTTGTCAAATCTGTGTGTAAGTAACATTTTTTTGGTAGCTGATAGACTAATGGTCTGACAATGAGATGTTTCATCGTTGGACTAAAATATCTGCTGTCCACTGACTTCAGGTATATTTTTGTTCGGCAATGAATACATTTTTAAATTTCCCCTTTGATTTATCATTTCTGCAGTTTCGACTATTCTTAGCTTTGCAAACGTATAGTTCCATCAGTGATTTGGTTACGTTACATTCTGTAATGCTTTTAAAACCTCCATTTCAGAAGCTAAAATGGCTGAAACAGTGTTTCCATTGATTTCGTGTCCATTTGCTGTATATCGGCCTTTGTGATGTAAGTTCACGGCAACTGGAAAAGCAACTAAAAAAACGAAATATATAGTCTGAACTGTATTTGTATCAAAAACATGAAGGGACAGAAAAAGACTCCTATTGCACGCCGTCTCAGTCCGCCACAAGAGCACATTCCAGATTACAAATTTGTAGCATAATATCTCACGGATTTAAACGTATTATGTAACTTGGTTATAGCAAACGGCATGCACTTTAAGATTACATGTCATTTAACGGCGTAAAATTAAGAATTAGAGGCTTATCTTGCGTTTAAATTCATCAAAAGTTATAAAAAACATCAGGAAACGTTAAGGACAACCGTTCACTTGCAAGTCACAATCCAAGCCAGGTCAAGATGGCTGTTTTTTTCTTCTTTTTTTGCAGCAGTCTTCACAGCAGCGGAAAATGTTCCTACCGGAGCACAAAAAATGCTAACATTTCCTCTTTATTTACAGGGCTCTGACTGAGAAGTGCGTTAGCAGCTGCCTCATTCTACCTAACTCAACGGCTTTAAAAATTTTCCCAAAAATTTTAGCGTGGAAACATATTCGCGCCTTTTTTAGCATATCAGACTCGTGCAAGCTCACTTAACTGTAGCTCATATCCACTGGCCCATCGCTGAAGCCGCTCATACTCACCCACTCCCAACTGCCCTCCCTCACTCCATCAGCCCAACTCACAGTCATTATCTCTTTGTCTCTCTCTGTCATTGTCTCCTGTGTCACAGCTTCAATCCCCTCCGTTCTGTCCTATAACTACATTCTCCTCTCACTCTGGTTGTTACCCTGGTTCTCTCTCTTACTGTTAAAATACTACTCCTTCCTTCCTACTGCTGCTGTCTCTTCTCACTGTCACTGTCTCTCTCTTTCTCATTATCAAATACTCTACCTCCCACTATCACTATCTTACACCCACTTCCGCTTTTTCTTTCTCTTTATTCCTTCCTCCTGGCAGTGTCTCCTTCAGTCTTTACCTAGCACTGTTCTAACATTATCAGATTTGTTCCACTGCCACTCTGTCCCTCTCTTGCTCTCACATAACCATTGCTTCCTTCGCTTTTTCTGAAATACGAGGCCTGTTCAGAAAGTAAGCTCCGATTGATTGCCCAATTGAAACCACAGTGAACATCAGAAATGTTTTACTTGTAACAATTAGCTACACCTTTCAGCTACTTCTCTACGTAGTCGCCGTTCTGACTTAGACTTTTGTCATAGCGTTGTACCAACTTTTCAATAGCCTCATCATAGAAGGCAGCCGCCAGTGCTTTCCGCCAATTCTCCACGCTGGCCTACACCTCGTTGTCTGTGTCAAAATGTTGTCTTCAAAGACAGCGGTTCATGTGACCAGAGATGAAACTCAGGGGGAGACAATTGCGGACTGTATTGTGGGTAATCTAACATTTCCATTTGAAAACGATGCAGGAGCATCTTCATTGCCCCTGCAGAATGCGGCTGAGAATTGTCGTGAAGACGAAACAGCACGACAGTTATGTAATGTTAGCTGCATAGCTTCAGGCGAAATTTCTCACCAGGCCCTCGTACTTGGCGGCAGACACTATTTTCTAGACATCTTTACGCACTCACTGCGAGCTCAGAAATGAGAAGAGCGACGTGATGCTAACTGGGGTTATACTAGAGACACTACCCAACACATCTGTGCAAAGCTTTATCGGATTTTCATAGTCGTTTCCATTTCGCGACCGATCGGAGCTTACTTTCTGAACGCCCCTCGTACAATCACTGTCTACTATCTTTCAGTATTTGTTACTTTTCCGCCTCTTTGCCACTGCCACTTTATTCTTCTCTCTCAGCATAAAAAAGGCGAACAGATTCTCAACTTTTGTGCTCTGGTAGGAGCATTTTTCCACTAGTTCCCCTGTTTTCCCTGCTGCAGCAGAGCATGTAAATCGTACGGAAAGAAACGTATTGATCAGTTAAGTTCATATAGTTTACTTACGTGAAACTGAAATAACGCAGAACTGATTTTACACCTCAGACCGTACTTTACGTGCAAGAAAATAAAAAAGAATTGCATGTGCTTTAGTACTACGACATGGGGTTCCCAGATGTAATGGAAACACTTCAGAGCATATTTCTTCGTGCTACGTCAATTTATAAACTATGTTTTATTATAGGACACATCGTAAAAATTTCACCCATTTGCGTTGCATAGTCAAGATAGATACGAAGCCCACACCTACTACAGTTGTACAAGTTTATATGCCAACTAGCTCTGCAGATGACGAAGAAATTGAAGAAATGTATGATCAAATAAAACAAATTATTCAGATTGTGAAGGGAGACGAAAATTTAATAGTCATGGGTGACTGGAATTCGAGTGTAGGAAAAGGGAGAGAAGGAAACATAGTAGGTGAATATGGATTGGGGGACAGAAATGAAAGAGGAAGCCGCCTGGTAGAATTTTGCACAGAGCACAACATAATCATAACTAACACTTGGTTTAAGAATCATGAAAGAAGGTTATATACATGGAAGAACCCTGGAGATACTAAAAGGTATCAGATAGATTATATAATGGTAAGACAGAGAATTAGGAACCAGGTTGTAAGACATTTCCAGGGGCAGATGTGGACTCTGACCACAATCTATTGGTTATGACCTGTAGATTAAAACTGAAGAAACTGCAAAAAGGTGGGAATTTAAGGAGATGGGACCTGGATAAACTAAAAGAACCAGAGGTTGTACAGAGATTCAGGGAGAGCATAAGGGAGCAATTGACAGGAATGGGGGAAAGAAATACAGTAGAAGAAGAATGGGTAGCTTTGAGGGATGAAATAGTGAAGGCAGCAAAGAAACAAGTAGGTAAAAAGACGAGGGCTAGTAGAAATCCTTGGGTAACAGAAGAAATATTGAATTTAATTGATGAAAGGAGAAAATATAAAAATGCAGTAAATGAAGCAGGCAAAAAGGAATACAAACGTCTCAAAAATGAGATCGACAGGAAGTGCAAAATGGCTAAGCAGGGACGGCTAGAGGACAAATGTAAGGATGTAGAGGCCTATCTCACTAGGGGTAAGATAGATACCGCCTACAGGAAAATTAAAGAGACCTTTGGAGATAAGAGAACGACTTGTATGAATATCAAGAGCTCAGATGGAAACCAGTTCTAAGCAAAGAAGGGAAGGCAGAAAGGTGGAAGGAGTATCTAGAGGGTTTATACAAGGGCGATGTACTTGAGGACAATATTATGGAAGTGGAAGAGGATGTAGATGAAGATGAAATGGGAGATATGATACTGCGTGAAGAGTTTGACAGAGCACTGAAAGACCTGAGTCGAAACAAGGCCCCCGGAGTAGACAACATTCCATTGGAACTACTGACGGCAGTGGGAGAGCCAGTCCTGACAAAACTCTACCATCTGGTGAGCAAGATGTATGAAACAGGCGAAATACCCTCAGACTTCAAGAAGAATATAATAATTCCAATCCCAAAGAAAGCAGGTGTTGACAGATGTGAAAATTACCGAACTATCAGCTTAATAAGTCACAGCTGCAAAATACTAACACGAATTCTTTACAGACGAATGGAAAAACTAGTAGAAGCCAACCTCGGGGAAGATCAGTTTGGATTCCGTAGAAACACTGGAACACGTGAGGCAATACTGACCTTACGACTTATCTTAGAAGAAAGATTAAGGAAAGGCAAACCTACGTTTCTAGCATTTGTAGACTTAGAGAAAGCTTTTGACAATGTTGACTGGAATACTCTCTTTCAAATTCTAAAGGTGGCAGGGGTAAAATACAGGGAGCGAAAGGCTATTTACAATTTGTACAGAAACCAGATGGCAGTTATAAGAGTCGAGGGACATGAAAGGGAAGCAGTGGTTGGGAAAGGAGTGAGACAGGGTTGTAGCCTCTCCCCGATGCTGTTCAATCTGTATATTGAGCAAGCAGTAGAGGAAACAAAAGAAAAATTCGGAGTAGGTATTAAAATTCATGGAGAAGAAATAAAAACTTTGAGGTTCGCCGATGACATTGTAATTCTGTCAGAGACAGCAAAGGACTTGGAAGAGCAGTTGAATGGAATGGACAGTGTCTTGAAAGGAGGATATAAGATGAACATCAACAAAAGCAAAACAAGGATAATGGAATGTAGTCTAATTAAGTCGGGTGATGCTGAGGGAATTAGATTAGGAAATGAGGCACTTAAAGTAGTAAAGGAGTTTTGCTATTTGGGGAGCAAAATAACCGATGATGGTCGAAGTAGAGAGGATATAAAATGTAGGCTGGCAATGGCAAGGAAAGCGTTTCTGAAGAAGAGGAATTTGTTAACATCCAGTATTGATTTAAGTGTCAGGAAGTCATTTCTGAAAGTATTCGTATGGAGTGTAGCCATGTATGGAAGTGAAACATGGACGATAAATAGTTTGGACAAGAAGAGAATAGAAGCTTTCGAAATGTGGTGCTAGAGAAGAATGCTGAAGATTAGATGGGTAGATCACATAACTAATGAGGAAGTATTGAATAGGATTGGGGAGAAGAGAAGTTTGTGGCACAACTTGACCAGAAGAAGGGATCGGTTGGTAGGACATGTTCTGAGGCATCAAGGGATCACCAATTTAGTATTGGAGGGCAGCGTGGAGGGTAAAAATCGTAGAGGGAGACCAAGAGATGAATACACTAAGCAGATTCAGAAGGATGTAGGTTGCAGTAGGTACTGGGAGATGAAAAAGCTTGCACAGGATAGAGTAGCATGGAGAGCTGCATCAAACCAGTCTCAGGACTGAAGACCACAACAACAGTCATCCTGGAATCTTCGGCTAGGTTTTCATCTACTTATGACAGCGAAAATATGGTAAAAAACTATTATTCTGTTGTTTTCCGAGGAACTGCCCATTGGCTAAAATGGTGGCTCAGTTCCATCAAGCCCTCCGTAGACCACATCAAATTTGCTCCATTTTCATGAGCAATAGGAAGTGTGTAACACTGATACTTTGACCCCGTATGGTAGGATAGTGATACCAAGACGATCCTCCTGTTGGGTATACAAATGATCGCTAGACCAAGGGCTAACCAGAAAACTAGACCGTACCTTTTATTATTAACAGAACCGGAGGCGTGGGCACCGAAAAACCAGCGTTTTGGAACATACGAGGGGGACCCAAAAGTAACCGAAATCGCAATGCTGCACATCGTGTACTTGTACTAGCAGGTTGCGCCGCCAGAGGGCTGCAGTAGGAGCTCTGCTGAGTCATTCTGCCTCGCGGCGTCACCCAACAGTGAGAAGTGTGGTTTCTTTGGCAGTTCTTTAAGTGTGCATACAGTGCAGACGTGACACGAGCAAATGGCTAGTTCTTACAAAGAACGTGCGGCAGTGAAGTTTTGTCTATTGCTCGGCAAGAACGCAGCAGAAACTGTTGCGATGATTCAGGCAGCCTACAAAGACCATGCTCTTAGTAAAACGCAAGTGTACGAATGGTTTTCTCGGTTTAAAAAGGGAGAAAGATCTGCCCGGTCCAGTCGACCTTCAACTGCTCGAAGCGAAGACAACATCGACAAAATCCATGATCTCATCAATGAAGTTCGACCCAGGACAATCGACCAGCTCGAGAACTTGTCCGGGTTGTCCTGGAGCTCAATTCAGCGCATCTTGACCATCGATTTGGGGATGCGAAGAGCGGCAGCAAAATTCGTGCGGAAGCTTCTTACCGGAGATCAAAGGGATCGTCGCGTTCAAGCCTGTCTCGAAATGGAGGACGCGTTCAAAGATGATCCACATTTTTTCAACAAAATCATTACAGGTGATGAGTCATGGCGCTACGGGTACGATCCAGAAAGTAAACAAAAATGGTTCAAATGGCTCTGAGCACTATGGGACTCAACTGCTGAGGTCATTAGTCCCCTAGAACTTAGAACTAGTTAAACCTAACTAACATCCATGCCCGCGGCAGGATTCGAACCTGCGACCGTAGCGGTCTTGCGGTTCCAGACTGCAGCGCCTTTAACCGCACGGCCACTTCGGCCGGCAGAAAGTAAACAACAGTCATCACAATGGAAGTCACCTGGCTCACCTCGACCAAAAAAAGCTCGACATTTGAAATCGAGTGTGAAAACGATGTTGATCTGCTTTTTCTTTTTGACATCAAAAGGGTCGTACACTCTGAATTTGTCCCTGAAAACCAGACAGTAAATCAAAAATTCTATTTGGAGGTTATGAAACGGCTTCGCAGAAGTTTGTCGCGGAAACGTCCGGCTTTATGGGATTCTGGCTTGTGGTTCCTGCATCACAACAACGCTCCCGCACATACGGCTCTCAGCGTTCGCCAGTTTTTGGCCTCAACGAAGACTACTACCTTGACCCACGCGCCCTATTCACCGGATTTAGCGCCCTCGGACTTCTTCCTATTCCCGAGGATGAAAAGAGACTGAGAGGGAAGCGTTTTGGATGTGGAAGACGTAAAACGCAACGTCATGAAAGTGCTAGCAAGTATCAAAGAGGACGAATTTAAAAGGTGCTTCGAACACTGGAATGAACGTTTGGACAAGTGTATTAATGCTAATGGAGAGTACTTCGTAGGAGATTAAGGTTGTATTTGAAAACAATAAAGTATATGGTTTCTAGAAAGAAATTCCGGTTATTTTTGGGTCCCCCCTCGTATTAGGTTTGTATGCTGTCGGATGCATACCACCTAGAAAACCGCACAGTCCCGTTGTGCCCCGCTATGTCGTTCTGCCCCGAGCTCCCCTGTGTGCATAAAAGTGCAGAGAATTCATACGGGTCGGCGAATAAATATTTGTGAGTGAATCGCGCCGCGCGTCGCTGAGAGTGCAGGGATTTTCAACGCGGCCGCGAGCGGCATTTCGCGTGACGCCACAGAAGTTGTGAAGGAGCGCCGGAAGGAACGTTTCAAGGTTACAGATGGACGGACTGTGTTGGATTCTCCTCTGGATACGAGAACTAGGCAGCCGTAAGAGCAGTCGGCGAATAGAAGCAGATGAGGACCTTCCCAGCTCGAACACGTCTCATCCGCTCCAGGGCCCTCAAGACGTCACGTACCTCGGCGTTAGAGTCGGTGTCGAGCAGGCCGCCCACGTCGGTGGTAAGGGAGAGCTGCCACTTTGGCTGTCGACGCTCCCATACGTACGTGCTGGCGTGGTCGGCGCGACCTCAAAGAGGGGCGCTGCGCTTGCGGCCGCCGCACTCACACCGGCCGGCTGGCTGGCGGTGCCCAAACTGGAACTAATTTACTGAATTATTAAGTGGGCGCGGCCGCTGCGGCAAAAACGGGGTGCGCGTCGCCTTTCATCCCCCCGGCTCGTGTTTTCGGTGCGGCGGCCGTCTGTTACAAGGCGGAGCGGGCTGGGTAAACAGGCGCGCCTCGCCGCCCCTAGGCAAACAGCCGCGCTAATGAAGCGTTGTTCCTCGCCGCCGCTGTCACGCCGCGTGCGGGCTTGATAGCATGCTGATATGCTGCCTCCTCAGGTAGGACGCACTGCAAAGATCTCAGAGTGGCATTGTCCTCAATTTTTTCACCCGGCTTTAATCTACGCTCCGACGACACTTTCTACACATAGGTCAAAAAGATGTACATATACCTTGATAAAGATAACCTTACATATTTTTATCCGTATTACAATGACACAAAGTGACACCATTACACGAAGTGGTCAAATTGGCAACCACCCGCCTCCTATACTTCTCATCTTCCAGAGTAGGTAGAGGAATTACTTGATAAGCTGTTTCGATTTTATAGTACAGTTCCGCTGGTGACTAGCTTCCTGCAGTACAATACGTTCTTGAGTGTACCCAACAGGTAAAAACTGGTGTTAACTCAGGAGAAAGTGTGAGGTACCGGTATTGTATTTGTATTGTATGTTAACCGGGGACCTAGAAACGACGGAGAGGGTCCGTCCCCGCCGCAGCCGCAGTGGTCCACAACCCCACGACGACTACCGCAGTCCACTTCACCTCTCCGCCGCCCCACACCGAACCGAGGGTTATTGGGAGGTTCTGCCCCCGGTGAACCCCCCAGGGATCGTCTCACACCAGACGAGTGTAACCCCTATGTTTGCGTGGTAGAGTAATGGTGGTGTACGCGTACGTGGAGAACTTGTTTGTGCAGCAATCGCCGACATAGTGTAGCTGAGGTGGAATAAGGGGAACCATCCCACATTCGCCGAGGCAGATGAAACCGCCTAAAAACCATCCACAAACTAGCCGGCTCACCGCACCTTGACACAAGTCCGCCGGGCGGATTCGTGCCGGGGACCAGGCGCTCCTTTCCGCCCGGAAAGCCGTGATTTAGACCGCACGGCCAACCGGGCGGGCGCGGGGTACCGGTACTCGATCGTGCGATCCAACGTACCTGTGCATTTTATCCAGATAGGCACGCACGTCCCTATGAAAGTGGGGAGAAGCGCCATCTTGTTGGAAGACGAAAGGTTAATCACCAAACAACGCACTAGTCATTAGTCAAATTAATGATTCTGGCATCTCCAGGTGACTCCTGCCAACAATCGTACTCTCGAGAAAGGAAAATCCAATCAGTCCCTTTTATCATAAAGCGCACCAGACATTAAGTCCCGAAGCACTGATGAGACACAAACATGGGGGTTTCGAGAGGCTTAGCACGCACACACTTATATCTGTTTACTGTGACATTTCGTTTAAACTGTGCCTCATCAGACCACACCATTTTGGAAACAAAACTAGCATCACGTTCAGCTTGTGCGAGGTATCACTCACTAAACTGTCTTGTTTCACGGTGTAACAATTACGTAATGTAAGTTTTCCGATTTACTCTGTCCAAAATACGAATTACGCTTGCGCTACTCACGCCTGTTGCACGTGCACATTGTTGTTTTGATTTCTGTGGTGAGCGTGTGAAGACTCTTCACCTTCTGCAGTGAGTGGCCGGTCTGATCTTCCCTTATGCATATACATAACTGTTCAAGCAGTTTCGACCTTATCGCGAAAGTGAGCGATTCTTGCGCTTATTGGTGGTTCAGTTCCACGTTCCTGCCTCCAATGTCGTTGGACTTCAGTGGAGTTCTGGAACTTCCAATACCATTTTAGAGCGCTTTTTCGCTGTCCGAATTTCAGTCTTGCCTCCACCATGGCCTCACTTTGTACAGTATCATCGGCGCGTCATAACAGTACTGCCATCCGTTGCTCAACCATTGTACTACACGTTCAACCCATACTCACTGTGATTTCAAAGCATATGGTTTGTATAGGCAGTTTTAAAGTGTGTGCATATTTTTTTGATCTGTCCTGTATAGTCCACAACCCTTTGTAAAGAGCATGACAAAGGATATTACGAACCAAATGTAGTCAGTCTCTGTCCTACTTCATGCGCATATGAAGTCACCGAATATATTTTTTGATATCTTCATCTACTGCGTGTAATTTCTTTTTACGTTATGTCATTATCAGCCTTATACTTTTAATATTTTCATTATCTTTCTTCCAATCTTTTATGCGATTTAATGAATTCTCTTGCTCAAATGGAAGATAATGACATTTTAATTTATTTTCGTAAAAAAAAATAATTTTCAGTTTCTTTTACGATAGAAATACCAATTCAGAACAATAAAGGGTTTTAGTTTTTGTCAGAATGTAACACTTTTAAATTGTCTCACGAAGAAGTGTATCATTTATTTACTAAAATATGTTTGAAAAATTAATTGGACCGTAACAGGCGCTAAAATAATAGGCACTTAAGGAACTTATCAGGGAAAAAGAATTACAGAGGAAAAGCTCGCCGGTGAAGGTATAATTAGACGGGCTAGAAGAGGTGGTAAAGAAGCCCAGATACATATATATATATATCAGCAGAGTTTGATTCGGGTCTAGGTGTCTTCTTTTCTAATTTTAGGCTGTGTGAGTTTGGACGTTTACACTGTTTTTGCATGCATTCCACCACTCCATGCTTTCCAGTCCATTGACAGCCTTGGTTCTCTTTTGTTTAGAACCATTCAAATCACGTAAGTCTACTGTTAATTCACTGCTTCATCAGCTACATTCGAACCCAGTTTCCAGCACACCCTCCTCCGACTAGTTCTACCAATTAGTACCCATTGTCATTCTTACCACTTTGATAATCTTTAGGAAAGCACGCAATAGGTGTGTCTAACAACCTGCTTCACAGATAATTACCAAACTCTCTTACGCTTACTCTACTCCACCAATGAATGTGGAAGAACTGGTAGCGCGCTTTGTAATACCCCTTTTTTAAAATTAATTATATAACCGACCGCTCCACAAACGGAACGACGCAACGTAGTATGAAAATTATGTAAACGTAATATGTGACCCTTCAAATGTGAACTAATGTCTATTTAAACAAATGATTATAGTTTCTTTAAAGAGGAACATTGTCTCCACACTCTCTTCTGTCGTAGCTTCCGATGTAGACGTACGCTTTGACAAGAAGAGCGCTATTTTTAATGGCTGCGTATTTTATGTTAATACATAACTTAAATTCTGAAATGTTCTTATTTAAATTGAATTACTGCATCTACCTTGTCCTAACCTGTATTTCTCTGTTTCAGCATTAATTTGAAACTAGGCAACGCAAAAATCGTAATAATGTGATGCAGCTGACTGGCTGCCATTTAGCAGCTTTATGCAAATTTTCATGATCAATCATAGAATCTGCCTTCATTATCTTTTCATGATTTACGAAGTCCAATTACAATTTGTTGTACGTATTTTTATGCACGCCAGCACTGGAGATTCCAATCTTTATTTGTGATAAACGGTGTCGCATCACACTATTAATGACTAAGAAAATCAGCTACGCCGACTTTAAAGTAAAACTTTCATTCATTTCGTTTTCTTTATCAGAACGTATCTTCTTTCCTTATAATATTTCTGCTGTCATCAATTCCATTAGTAAATATTTGTGATGATTAACTCTCAACCGAAGCATAAATATTATAAGTGGCGAGACCGAGTCAGGACATGCAAAATTTACATTGTTACGTTTCATAGAATTCCGCCTCACCGGTGTTGCACGAAAACATTTTTGAAAGTGAATGAAAATGTATTCCGGACGCAGATGTATAAAGAAACTTTAAATGTGGATACCACTGTTGCAGACAATGTTACATCATCCCTGTTTCAGGTAAAAACGCTAGGCATAGGAAGCTTTCTGCTCTAGTGAGTACAATTAATAACACTAAAGTATTTATCCGTAACTGCTTAATAAATGCGAAATTTACTTTTTTAAATGTAATTACACGCATGAATCATTAATGTGCTTTGTGCCACAAGATGGCCACTCTTTTCCTAACTTATGTATAATGGCGAATGACAAATTTCATATTGTGTGCCTTGAAGTAAATTGCTCATGCTAGCCAGTACTTATTCTCAGGTTAATTATGTAAATACGTTTTCAAGTCTTGGCTCCTTACAAAATTTTTCAAAGTTTTTTAATGAATATATTTGTTATGGTGAAGATAGGAAAAGTTAACAAAACATATCCAGACGATAACAATAACGTTGAAATGAACGCTGAGCAAAATGATCTTGAAGCTATGGATGCAGAAAATTCTCATCTTTCCGAGCCCGAACCAGAATCGAGCTCTGAAACGAAGGCACATATTTTGTCTGGAACTAATCTGTGTGCAGACAATATTCACGCAGACCATCAAACACCAAATGCAGACTTTAGAACTGATGGTGTTTCACGTACGTCGAATGTTCCGATGGACGATGCTTCCTGTGAATCTGATTTGCAAACTAAATATCTGACTGTGGATCGGATTATCTTAGTGTTGAAAGAGTTATATAAGGTTTTTAAGGGTTTTATAACAGAAGAGAAAGAAGTATCCAATAAACTACCGACCTTAATAGCTAATTTTAATAACGTCTATGCGATACAGTAATATAGCAAGAGACATATTACAGCTGAAAATAGCTGGTCATGATCTTTCACAATCTACATCAGTTTTGATGAAAGAGTAAAAACAAATACGAGGTGCTGTAAAAATTAGAGAATTAAATAAATATTCTCGTCGATGAGCAGAGATCAAAAGTGGAGAAACACTGTAAAAATCAGTGCAATGTGACTGTTGCGATTTTTCGCAATAGCTGACAAAGAATGATACGGAAATCAATGATAAACTAAATTCCGAATTACGACGAGTTGTGAGCGAAACGGTCACTGCCCCCGTGTTGCATTGTGAAGATTCTGGTGAATCTATTAAAACACAGCTCGAATAGACTGAACAAACTTTAATTAAAGATTTACTAGAACCGTGTGGCCAAATGACTATGCAGATTTGTAGTATGCAACAAGAAATATATGAGTCAAGTGTTTACTTCGAGGTGCAATACCGATTGAAAACTTATTATCTGATCACTGCCCATAGAACCCGAGCACAAATATAGTAATAGGAGGTATAATAATAACAACAGGTATCATCCCGGGTATCAAGGAAATGACCCTGGACGAAAATCCAGAAACAATAATAACTGTTACTGGCATGCAAACAATGCAAAGCAAAACCAGAGAAATGAAAATATACTTATGCACAACACGGTCAGGCGCCACCCAGTTCGCATGATAATAATTGGCGAAACAAGGTCATTCCGTGAATATCATTGAAGGAACAAATGAACCGCCGCCAAATATCCGTGTTGAAGTTTCAACAAACTATGAGGGGCGTTTCATAAATAAGGCACACTAATATTTTACACGTTTATTTTTTTCCAGTACCTCTTCACAGCCCTCAAATATAGTCCCCCTGCTTCTCTATGACTGAGTTCCAATGTCCCAGAAACTCTATTATTCCATCTGGGACACCACTTATGTTCATCTGCCGAATGGCTGGGGTAACGGTGGTAGAAAAATCTTCCAGTAAAAGATAACGACGTCCACGCATAGGTTTGTTCAACTTTGGGAGGAAGTCGAAGTTTGGTGGACTCGTGCCCCGGCTGTAGGTAGGGTGTAGCAACACGTCCCATACGTATTCGCGCATTCTTGGGCTGCAACACTGCCGATTTGCGGGCGAGCATTGTCGTGGAGAATGAGTGGCCCAGCCTCGAGCAACTGAGGTCGTGTTTTGTGCATTTTTCTGCACAGGTTTTCCATGAAGCTACAATGATACACTGCTGTGACACATCTTCCACATGGGATTATCTGTCATGATGGTTTCTTGGTGATCATAATCAAAAATCATTACTTGCTTGAACATTGATTGAGCGTGTCGAAATATTTTTTGAGAATCTGAATTTCTCCACTAACTGGACTGTGATTTTAAACCCGGTTCAGAGTCTCTAATCCACGTTTCATCAATAACAAAAATTCGATACAAGAATCCTTGACCCTCATGGACGAATCTTTGTTTGAAAAAGGTTACAAATCCCAGGCGTTTCTGCTTCTCTTCAGCAGTCGAATAGTATGGGACTCATCTTGCAGATATTTTTATCTTCTTCAAATCATTTGTCAGAATACGGAATACTGGTGTTTGGGAATTCACGTGGCTTTAGAGAGTCCCTCTAAAATACCACTGTGATCTTCTTCAAAAGCATCTGCCACAAGTTTCAGACTTAGTTCATCTCGCCTTCTGGGTCGTGGACTATCGTCTATGCTCATACAACCACAACGAAGACGATAAACCCAACATGAACCTGTACTACGTTCATCGTAAACACACAACAAACTTTACTTAACGCACTGTGTATTTATGTCAGCCTTTTGCCGCGTAAAGTTTCAATCTTAATGTATGACTTCTGGTCTTCAACAGTCACAGTACCCGAGACCCCTTCAGTGTCCGTTTTCATTTCTCGCCAATGTTATATTAGAGTACACAGCGAAAAAACAAAAACAAGTGCTTCTTCCTCAAGCTCCCAACTACATATGACGTAACTTTCATTGTTGTTGCGTCAAACAAGCCACGGTAATACCAACCTGAGCATTATTTTTGAAATGTCCGTTACAGTTTGGATTTCGTTGTGACCCCTATGTTCGTCATATCACAAGACGGGGCCAATGCTGGCACTCGCATTAACATGTTGCGCTATAATGACGGTAATGATATTAGAGAAGAACTGTGCAATGATCACCATACAGATTTGAACAAAACGCCGGTTATGGTACACGCATCTAGAAATGCGATTGCACGACAGCAACTACATCACTGGTACAGAACTGTTGGATAATAGGAGCTCTCGGTGCGTGGTCGTAGCATGTCAAATGACACGCCCAGGTAAATATTTCTGTATCTAATGGAGCGGCTTTATGCCCGTTCCTAATTTTAAGGAATCCTGTAGCCGACTGTCTGACAGGAATTGAGTTTTTGAGGGGCAAGGATGCAAGGAGATTTCTCCAAAGGTAGGTGCTAGTTGTGCACGGAGAGTTATCTGTTGAGGTCGACTTAGTATGAGTTCCAGTGAAATCTGATAAATACTACCAAGGAATAAAAGTATGATTTTTAAAAACTAAGAGTGCACCAGTTGAAGATACTGTAGTAAGAATTATACTGATAACTCTGTTATGTTTGATGTTGGTCATATATCATAGCGCACTGATAAACAACAACTGAAAGAATTACTGATTGCCCATTTTCATGTATTCAATGAAAAATCTGGAGTAATTAACACTTATGTCTATCACATGAACATGGTGCCACACGATATTTCTGGTAGGAAATCGTACGTCATCCCATGGTCGAAATGTGGGGCTGTAGGTCACTCCCAGTAATGTAGTCGTTTGTTACCTGTAATGAAGTCTAATAGAGAACTATGTCTGGTCTTAGATGCATGGACAATTAATTAAATTATAATACCAGTATGAACACAATAGATGCATGGACAATTAATTAAATTATAATACCAGTATGAACACAATATGAGAATTTGGAAGAGCAACTCCTACAGTTCCACATTGTATGCTATTTATCTAGTGTAGATTTGAGACCTTTTACTGGCAGATCCGACCATCAGTTGAGCCTCGAAAATATACGGCTTTTGTTCAAGCTTGCAGGAGCTATTAGTTTTGTGTTTTGCCCTTCTGTTTAAATGTGAGCTCTGGTGTATTTATTACAGCACTAGTCACTGTGCTATGACCTGATTTGATAGATAAGTTATCATTATATATTGATGACATTCTAATTGCTGTTGCTATATGGAAAAAAACACATGGACTTACTAGATAGGTTATTGTGCAAATTTTCACAGAGTGGAATGACAAATGACCTGCTAAAGTTTGGCAGAGAGGCTGGTTCAAATGGCTCTGAGCACTATGGGACTCAACTTCTAAGGTCATCAGTCCCCTAAAACTTAGGACTACTTAAACCTAACTAACCTAAGGACATCACACACATCCATGCCCGAGGCAGGATTCGAACTTGCGACCGTAGTGGTCACGCAGTTCCAAAATGTAGCGCCTAGAGCCGCTCGGCCACCCCGGCCGGCTGGTAGAGAGGAAATTAAGTTTTTATGTCATATTATTTCCCCATCAGGCACAGTAGTTGATCCCAGTAAAATCAGCGCAACTAAAAATTTTCCTGCACCTTGCACCAAACGACATTTTATTGGTTTATTTCCCTTGAGCCGTCACTTTGTACTCAATTGATTACTGAACAGTTCTTTACTCAAAGACACAGATACTGGGGGAGAAGATTTTGGAGGAATTTTAAAGGTAATGAACGCTTGTGCAAGAATGAAATGTTTGTGTCAGAATATTAATGGAAGGAAATTTTTGTCCGTTACACAACTAATAACTTTCACTATGTCAATTTGACTTCTGTTTTTCTTTATGTCACAAATAACTCGATTGCGTCAAGTGCTTGTAGGTTTTATTTCCTTAATGAGAGAATTTTGTAATTTTTAGAGACTTCTTATGTTGTGCAGTCTTTTTGCCAATAATCAGAGCCTGATTTCTCAAGAATGATTCTCTTTAAAGTAAAACCCATCTCCATGATTCATAGTGAAGTTCTGAATATTTTTTTTTTTTTTTGTGTGCATCGCACCTTATACCACACAAAGCCAAAGATGTTTCTGACAACCAAAAAGTAAGAAATCAGTAGTGAGTAGTTCATTTTCCTTTACCTGCTGCATCTGCTGATTTGTGTTTGCTTTCGAAGTCGTCAGTGCTCCAAATACAAAAACAGTATGCCATGCAAGTAGTAAGTCACTTTTATTCAGGGCAGATCTCACCTTGCATTCTTGAGCAAACAGTGTGTAGTCAGGTTAGTCAGGTGTCATGCTAGCAAGCAGATTAATTTTGAGTGAACAGTGTTGATAATTCCAAGCAGTTATTTTCTTACAGGTAGTGTAGTAATTTCTTTTTGTTGATATTTCAAGTCGATCATGCACGTCATAGCACACAACGTTCAAACTGTACTTTGGTACTGAGTTTTAATTATATAGTTGTCATTGAGCACACAAATTCTTGGGGCATTTAATTAAATTCATTTTCTTTAGTATTTAAAATGTTGCATTTCATGAAGTTCAAAGATTTATTTCATAACACTGTTCACATGTGCAGCACAGGGCCAAACGAAAGTCAGTTTTTCTCAGCAAATGAATAGGATAACGAAAGTACATGTTACATAAGAATAAAGTTTTCGAAGTCAATATATTCAGTTTTCTCACATACAGAAATTTTTTTATAGAAAGCTTACAACAGGAGTAAAAGGGCATACATGAACATTTGTGAGTGTTCTCGAGTCCACATGTTGCCTAATTGCGTAAGCAGTCTGCTATGATACCCTTCTTTACTTGGGAGCTTGTGCAACGTTTATTGTGACGAAAATTAGACAATAAAAGAAAATGTAAAAGTGAGTGAAGACAAAGAAGTATCTAAATAAAAGAAGTACAAGAAATACAAAGTGATGACAAAATTTTGTTTGTAAATTTCAGGAAGAGGTCACGGCAAGGTTTTAGATTTCTGGCTTGGGAAAATGTAGCGATAAGGCTTGCAATAACATTTTGTTAGATAGTTACTGGTGACGTATGTCAGTCTGAACTACTTATTTCCCACTTCTGAATGAGGCATTTCAGTGATTAATCTTGAAACTGAGAAATACTCGATCACATGGGCAACCACAGAAATTTATCCAAGAGGGGGCAAGATTTAAAACTTATCATTTCGTATATAATTGATTCGGTGAACTTGAAAACGTATCGTCCCCCAAGACCCAAATTTGGCAAGCTTATTGCATCTCAGGAGCCTGATAGTTTTCCACACAGGTTTTTTAAGCTGCTCATAGATTACTTTAGTACCTAAATGGTAAGCATATTTCAACAGTATATGCAAAGCACGTTTTATATGTTATTAATATGAATCCCCCCCATGAACCATGGACCTTGCCGTTGGCAGGGAGGCTTCCGTGCCTCAGTGATACAGACAGCCGTACTGTAGGTGCAACCACAACGGAGGGGTATCTGTTGAGAGGACAGACAAACGTGTGGTTCTTGAAAAGGGGCAGCAGCCTTTTCAGTAGTAGCAGGGGCAACAGTCTGGATGATTGACTGAGCTGGCCTCGTAACACTAACCAAAATGGCCTTGCTGTGCTAGTACTGCGAACGACTGAAAGCAAGGGTAAACTACAGCCGTAATTTTTCCCGAGGGCATGCAGCTTTACTGTATGCACAGGATAGAGTAGCATGGAGAGCTACATCAAACGAGTCTCTGGACTGAAGACCACAACAACAAGAATAATATGAATATACATACCACCTTTTTGATTAAGCGATCTGAAATTACATCCTGACGTTATTAAATACTGGGTATCCAAATTAGAAAATATTAAATAATAATTAATAATAATAATAAATAATAATTAAAGTGTATTTCCATAATGTTAGATTGAACTGAAAACTAAAAAAAGCTGAAACAGGAAAGAAAAAGTCAGAATGATTCTAAGAAATCATACTGGATATCAACAAAAATGACATAGACTCATCAATGTGGAGAAAGAGGAATTGAACTTCAAAAAAGTCTAATTCAGCTTTGAAGTCATCTATAGCAAATTGTTTGCTTATAGATATTCACATCTATTCAGTTAAGGATTTATTGCACTATTTCCAAGAATTCTGCTTTTTTAGTGTGGAATGGCACATCTGAAACTCAAACTTATTTGAAAACTGCATTTATTAGGTAGGGTGGGTAAAGTGTAACTCGAGATCTGTATACAAATTTGTAAATGTAGGAAACATGCCGAAACCATCCTCAAATTGGTCTGTGGAGGGAAATTTTAGCAACATAGGATTGCACAAATATAATCCTCATCCCTCCAGTTGTACGGCCAATCACACTGGAATGCAGAATTTGTATCTCTGTGGCGCTGTGTTGCACCCATTGTCTTGGAGTAGTTCCCAATCCTGGAGATCACAACTGTTTTCCTCCTTGAAATTTCACACTTCATTCCCTTCTCTAACAATGTAGGAAAGGGTATTTTCCTTTTTTCGACTGATGTGCTAGGGAGTAAGTACAGAGGTACATACATACAATATAGCATGGCTGTGTTCTGAGTATAGTGTAATAAGCTCTGCCGTTTAAATCTGAAAGCAGAATGTCCAAAA
Organism: Schistocerca serialis cubense; assembly: GCF_023864345.2. Classification (NCBI taxonomy): domain Eukaryota; kingdom Metazoa; phylum Arthropoda; class Insecta; order Orthoptera; family Acrididae; genus Schistocerca; species Schistocerca serialis. The sequence continues at coordinate 358,336,476 of NC_064641.1, read as the reverse complement.
AAGCGTGGATTTTCTTTCTCCACACACAAATGATGAACTACTGTTGCGATTCCGTTGTGCATTAAGGGAGGGAGTGGCATTATAGAAGTTGCGGACAGGTGACTGGCACATATACTCTCCAACCATGTTTGTGATGCAGGAGCAGACGCTGGAATCCGTGTGCTAGGGTTCAGACAGGTTCCTTTCTGCTCAGTAGGAGCTTAGCGAGGAAACAACAGAGCAAAGACTGAAGACAATATTTAAACATTTCTCTGTAAGTGTCCATATCCAGCTTGACTGCAGATCAGCCCCAAAACCATAGCCACACCAAGGAATCGGCAAAATTTCCCATGACAGCTAATAGAATCCAACATAAACAGCATAGAAGTAGTAGGGCCAGGCTGTTTGTAGCACATTTTGTCAGTGCAAGTTGCTTACATCAGGGGTAGGCATGCACTCAGGGGCAAACCTATTATTCTCCTTTGATTGACAGGCACGTAGCTTATTGTGCCCCCCTCCCACTCTCCTTCCCCTCGGGAAACCACACCCCTCGCTGCTACAGGTACACTTTCAAGTCTGAATTATTGGACACACCCTCACACCCTTATCAATTTGATTGACTACTTAATTAACCTCTCCCCATGTGGTAAAACTCTCTCATCTCCCTCTCCCAGAAAATGGCAGGAAGTTCAGGACAATGCAACTTACCACAGCTATCTCCACTAACCTAGAAAAATGGCCTGAAGAAACGGCATTTGGGCTACCTCTACTAACCTAAGTCGTCCGACCACCACCTCTTCCTAGGAACTGGTGGGAAAAGGACTCACCTGTGTTAGACATAAGTCTTTATTTTCAGTCTTTATTTAAACAATTAGAGGCAGTAATGCCATCAAGTGTGTTCACTCCAAGGTCCAGAGTCCAAGTGACCTAGTACACAGCACTGCCACCAGAGTGTGCTGTCGTCCCTTCTGTGACATAATCCGAGATAGCAGTCTAGTGGTGGAGAGGAAGGCTCTCATAACAGGAAATTCAAGAGTATATTGGTTGTTGATAAGAACATTTAGTTTGTGGGGGTTGGATTTCTCTTGCTCATAATTCTCTGCTGTTTGGTAACATGCATGTCTTGTAACAAGTAATTACATGGGGCAAACATGTTGCATAACCTAATGTTTGGCACTGTACTCTGGGTGTCTTAACCTAATGTTTGGCTCTTTGTTGGCACTTAACCTATTGTTCTGTTAAGTGGTTTCCCATCTCATCCCCATTTCCTTAAGCTGTTGTACCCCCTTTGATACCAAATTACGTAATTAGTTATATTCTCCCACCATTTTCTGGAACATTTTTCGAATGGCACATGCTTCTGAACGCCATTTCTGGCTCATTCTTCTTTGTCACTCACCCCCTTAAACTATCGTACTGCTTTTTACATAAAAATTATGCAAATTAACCTGGTGTTCTACACTTAACCTGCTGTTCTGCTCCATGTCACCCATTCGTAAACACCTTCCCCTCAACTATTATACCACTAACACTGCCTTGATATAAAAAATTTATGCAAATTAATTAAATCGATATTCTTTACATGTATGGGGTAGTTTTTTTAATTCACAACATCCTATTGGTACATCGGAGGTGTATTTTCCATCCCATCTCTCCATTGGCACACTGTTGGTTACTGCATAATGGCTGACTGACAACACTTGTTTGAGTTGGATAAAGAGTTTTGTGGAGAAGGGACACCTTCTGGGGATGGCTAGCACCAGAACAGTGATTGCGTACATGGCTGCAATATGAGGAATCAGTCGAAAACGAATGCAGAGCAATCAGCTATTCCATCACTTTGACAGGTGAGTTTAAACGTAGTTTGGAAACCCACGCCAACGCTGCAAAACTCCTCCAGTTTCCTTATGTTATAACTGACTTTTATTTAAATTCATCCTTTGTGTGCAGTGTGGTATGGTAACAGCAGTAACAACACGATTTACACTGTGTGATGTCTAGAGGTAGCCCAATTGACCTATCTTCCCTCCAAAATTCATACATCCCACAAGGGGGGGGGGGGGGGGGGCGCTTGGCAGTGGAGGGCGTGGCACTTTGCAGCCATCATGGGTAATGGTGCTCACGTCATCAGCTGATGCCACAGCAGCCATTTTGAATGACATCAGTCATATCACAATGTGACGTCTAGTTGTCTGCGAGAGGCCATGGATCAGAACATGTTAATGTCAGCTTAGAACCTGGCAAGGACCTCAAAGTTGTGGTGGAAAAGCTAAATATTTGGCGGTGTACAAAATGAACAATGTTTAAAAAAAAAACAAGACAGGATCACAGGATGCATCTCTTGCGACTTACTGTACAGTTCTCAGGATTCGATCATCCTTCCACAGTACAGTTGATGAAACTTTAAACTGGTCTGTGCAGTTGATCAAAACCTGTGTATTTAATAGGATCATCACATGTGCTTGATGCCTGCATGCATGCAGTATTTTTTTTAGACACATGGGAGGAGAGATGGTTCAAATAGCTCTAAGCAGTATGGGATTTAACATGTGAGGCCATCAGTCCCCTAGACTTAGAACTACTTAAAGCTAACTAACCGAAGGACATTACACACATACATACCAGAGGCACGATTATAACTGTGACTGTAGCAGCAGCGCAGTTCCAAACTGAACCACCTAGAACCACTTGGCCACAGTGGCCAGTGGGAGGAGACACTTGCGGTAAAAATCTTATCGAGTTCTCTATCAGATGAAGTTAGTGGAGCTTTTATACTTAGTAATTTTTCTCTGTTGGATGGTGCAGAATAACGAAGGAAGCATGTTGGGAAGATAGGTGTGAATGGACACAGATCTGTAGTACTTGTATGTAGTCTGGGGACGCACCGCACTTCAGAAGCAGAAAACCCTTGTCCTTCTCGCAGTTCCCATTTCCATCGAATGGTCAAAACACAGTCCTGTTGCAGTAATGGAACTTAGCCTGTTTCTACATGGGTTGCAGAAGGTGGTAGATATATTTTCCCCCGAGTCTTACTCAGTTCTGACTGAAATTGGAAATATGACACGTGTAAAGCTGGAGAAATGGCAGCATTTGCAAGACACATGGGGGCTATCTAAAACAAGGCTGGAATTTTACTGTAGCAGATAGGTTCGAGAGAGGTGACTCATTTTGAGATATGAGAGTGCCAGAAATATAATTCACTTGCGGCTGTAATCATTAATGGACTTCTCCATACGATCCAGCACAGGCATGTGGTTGAACGGAAAGACTTGATTCCAAATCATAGACATCATTTCTAACGGATAGCATGACACTAGAGATCCATAAAACTAGTGTACATTTCTTACAACATCAATCAGCACAACATCTACTACTGTTTGAGATCCTTCTCAGTCAGTCATCGCCTATAGCTCAGTGGATATATCACTGAACCTATGACATGGTATCGAGACAGAATATGTTACAAATGCTGGAGAAATATCTAGCAGCGAGAGGGAATTGGAAATACCGGCTCCATACCACGTTGCTTAACCGAATCACTTCCAAAATTCAGTGAGTTCATCATGAGGTTACATCGTGGGCTATGTGTAACTGGACTGCTGGTCTGATAATAAACACTCCTATGATCACCGTCTCAGTATTTGTCTGGAAAAACCTATTCATTCGGAGGTAATGCCATACCTCGATTTATAAAGGCAGTATAGCTTTTAACATGGATACTTGTGTGCACCTGTAGAACCAAGACCGCTTGTCATGTTAATATAGCGGAGTTTTTTTAACATCTGATGTTTTGTAAGACGATTACACGTCTCTTTCTAAGACACAGTGGTATCACTGTCTAGAAAAATTTATGAGACATTCCCACAAATGGTTGTTTTTCGGTCAGTATTATTTCGTAATCAGTTATTGACGAAGTATTGTACTTAGTAGTAGGGGATGTGTGACACGTTCACCTTAGGCATAAGGCTTATAAAGTATATGTTTGTGTTAAGACATGTCCAAAGGAACATATGGATTTGATGTGGAATACTGTGACAGCAAAGGGAAGAGTATGTCAGGTCATAAGAATGATACACATATTTCTATTTCCACAGCCACAGCCCTCAGCAGGGTGTATTCCTGATACTTCGCTCACTGTCGAATGTCGTTCAACTGAGACTGCAGTCATAACATTTAGTTGTAAGTACAGGCATAAATTATATATGAGGCCAGTTTTTACCTAGGACAATTCTGTCTATGCGTGCTTGGTGTGCAGCGCCGGTGACCTGTGATGGGAATGATTCACGTTTCCCCTTAACTTTAGGAGCCATCCAGATGGAGAGACCTGTTGGAGTGTAGGAATGTATCTGACTGACTGTGTTGTCCCCTAGATGGCCGAATAGCGAACTAATACTTAGTATGTGTTGTGTAGCTTTCGTGATCGCATGGAGATTTGAGAAGATTCAATATAGACGTGTGTTTGTGCTGGATCATTATTCCCTCCCATGTAAATTTTCTAGTTGACTGCTTCTGCACATTTCGCACTTTTATTTAATTGAGGCAACATCGATTGTGGTGTGTGCATCTAGCAGGTGGAAGACACATTTGCGGGTTCTCTAGATATGAGAAAGACCTTATTTGACATTGTAAATTATAGGAGGTGATTTGGAATCTGTTATATCACCAACATTGGTATTCGTGTGTGGAAATATCAGTTTCCTCTATTTTTTTTCGAGTTCTCATGTAAAGCTCTTCACAAACGGGATTAATTTCTAGTTACTTAGTGAATTACAGCATACTCCACCCCGCTATAGTTTCGGCTTTGTAGAGAAATAATTTCCAGTCTGTATCTTTGGAGTTATGTTACGCAAGCAATCAGTAGGATACTGCTTGATATCGAGATATAGAGCGAAATGGTACAATATCATGGCAAAGCATGTGAAAATGCATGTGTTCTCATAATCCCAGCATCTGGAAATGGGTGTAGAAAAGCAAGCAATCTGGTTGAGTCTAGAAACAGTAACAGGTTTGTGCCGACCCCAAATTTGTGGAACTGTTATGTGAGTGACTTCGGTCTACTGAGTGGGCTCAGGTTACATGTTGAGTGTGGATGACCTCACAGGAAATATCTAGTGCAGCGAGGAGTATATATGGTGCTGTCCGTCTTCAGGATATATGTACGGGTGTCTAGTGATCGATAGCTATAAGAATGATATAAAAGGGGCGATTTTGTATGGTGCAGGATACGAATTGAATGTTTACTGCAGCAACACAGTGGGCGGTGATATAACGTCAGGTTGGAGATCAGTTTCACGCTCTAATATTCAAGCTTCCATTCTCAGTGGCAGAGCAGTGTAATTGAGTAAGAGTCTTTCCAAATTTGACAATATGTAAGACACTTTTGCAAGCTTTAATTGTCAGTGCAATATGGCGATCTGTGTACAATAGTTTTTTGCCACTGAAAGTCTCATCTGCAGAAAAAAAAGGCAGATGGTGCTTCCACGCCAGCGGCATCAGTAATTTGGCTCTTATCGAATTTACCCGCCAATCATAATGCTCCATTCATTCATTTTTGTGCTGGGATATAGGAATCAATACATAGCAGTGAGAACGATAGAATATGTTGAAAGCAGGAAGGGTAACATGCAATGGATGGGGTGCCACGTTAGGACCGCAAGGAAGAATGCTTTCGCCGCTATTACCGTAAACAGGTTATGTTATTTCCATGCAGACAAGCTGAGACATCATGAAAGCTCCTACAAAAGCGATCGTTAACTTTTTCTGGGACACTATACAATTTCCGAGAGGTCGACTTGGCTCTTATTTTACATAGCCATGTGACATCAGTATGACATTGAGAACCTTTTTAGATGCACTTGAGATGGTGTGTAGCTACGTGCGCGCATTTCGTGGCGATGCATCAGTCACACTGGGCAGTAAGTGCATGTGCACAGCTAGACGCAGTTCGAATGACCCATTAGGATCGTGAGGAAGTGAAAGCAGCCTGTGCTATTCTGGGAAGAAATGGAATGGATTTCTGCAGTGTCTGTGGGGATGAGTCGCTCTGCAAATAGGTCTTCGCTCCTGTCTAGTCATGTCAGCAATGGTGCCTAGGTGAACACGTATTTCAAGAGGAATTTCTCAGGTGTCAAGTACGAAAGGGATGCCACTGCCTCATGCTTGCGGGACCCAAATGGGCTCAGCAGCTCACAGTCGCATCATCACTTCGCAGGGGCTGCCAGTGCATCCCGACTTCTACGAGCACTTGCAGTAGTGTCCTGTGCAGTCCAGTGGACAGGGGGTGGAGGGTGGCACATGCACACATTTGCATGTCTGTTGCATTATTTTGCGAGTAGGTCCATAGATTGTGCTATGTGTTATTTGGACAGTTTATGAGTAGTGAGTGTGTCTGCAGTGCGTTTTACATGGGTTATTTTGATAATTTAGGAGTTGTTTTCGTGACTGCACTTCAGTGCATTATTAAAATTAGGAGTAGTTTACGGGTCTGTATGCTGTGTGCTGCATTATTTCGGTAATTTACGAGTTGTTTGCGTGTCTGTACATCACTGTACTGCATTATTTATGAGTAGTTTGCAGGTCTGCAGACAGTGTATTGTAACTCCAAGCATGTCAGAGCGAGTGTTTTGTATCAGTGTAATAAATGAACTACATGAAATCCATCCCTAAATAAATTGTTCCAAAATAAAGAAAGTACACTCTTTCCTCTCTCCAGCAGCCCAGCACAGGCTGGGTCATTTTCCTTCCATTTTCCTCCACCCCAGACAGCCATCCTGGATTATGTCACAGGAGGGACAACAGCACACTCTGGTGGCAGTACTGTCTATTAGGTCAGCTGGACTCTGGACTGTGGTGTCACCGCCAGACACCACACTTGCTAGGTGGTAGCTTAAATCGTCCGCGGTCCATTTAGTACATGTCGGACCCGCGTGTCGCCACTGTGTGATCGCCGACCGAGCACCACCACAAGGCAGGTCTCTAGATACGGACTAGCACTCGCCCAGTTGTACAACGACTTTGCTAGCGACTACACTGACGAAGCCTTTCTCTCATTTGCCGAGAGACAGTTAGAATAGCCTTCAGCTAAGTCCATGACTACGACCTAGCAAGGCGCCATTAACCGTATCTGAAGATAGTCTTATTTGTATTATCAAGAGCGATGTACCACAAGGATCGAATAAAGTTAAGTATTCGAGGAGCTGCATACTTTTCTTATTAGAATTCACTACTTATCCTGTTCCAGAATTCACGCCCGTCTGCGTTAGATAGCGTGCATTTCGGCCTCCTCCATCTACAAGGTGTTGGCACATTTGCCAACACATCATTGGCAACGAGGGAAACGTGTTCTTTATAATTGCTTACATTTACTTGTGTCATGGCTTCGCCAGATGTACTGTCCGAATTTTATCGCTTGCAGAATCAGCAGACGCAGGCGTTATTGGATGCCCTTGGACAGCTCGTCCAGGGTCAACGTACCATTCAAACCGATGCGGCAGCCGCCGCTTCACCGCTACCGCAGCCACAACATGCAGTTGCACCGCCGTTTCGCAATTTTGATGCACAGCAAGAGACCTGGACTGAGTGGTCACGCCAGTTTGGATTTCATCTTGCCGCCTACAGAATTCAAGGTAATGAGCGGCAGCCTCATTTATTGTCGTGTGTAGGGGTGCAAACGTACCGTGTGATAGTGAAATTGTTTCCCCGACGCGACGTAGCAACTCTGTCCTACGAAGAAATTTTGTCGGCATTGGACGCCTATTTCAAAGAAACAGTTAATGTAGTTGCAAAAAGGTATACTTTCTTTTGTACAAAACGTACTCCCGGTCAAACTAATAGGGAGTGGGTTGCAACATTGCAAGGCCTTACAAGGGATTGTGCGTTTGAATGTGACTGTGGCCTTCCTTATTCAGATACAATGGTACGTGATGCAATTGCACAGAACGTTTCTGATGTTCGCATACGGGAGCAGATTTTGAAACTAGTTAATCCCTCCCTTCAACAAGTGATAGCCATATTGGATAGACAAGACACGCTTGACTGTGCTCAGGACTCATTTGAAACTTCGCCAGCAGTGTGTAACATTAACCGGCCCGCCGGGCGCGCTGCGAGGCCCGGTCAACTGCCCTCGCACACGTTCGCGCAGCTGCCGCCACGCTCTAAACCAGGTGTGCCGCGCAAGCATACAAATGCAGTGAAATCATGCCCGCGGTGTGCTACTAGACATTCGCGTGAACATTGCCCGTCATGCCAAGCTATTTGCTTTTTCTGTAATAAGAAAGGACATGTTCAAAGTGTTTGCCAGAAAAAGCTCAGATCAGACAATCACAACCATTCCAGGCCTTTTGCTTCGCGCCGGAATCGAACCAAGGACACTCAGGCTCGTGGACCTTCCCCCATGGACATTCATGTAGTTAATTCCACTTCGTCCAGTGCCACTCTTTCTAACAGTGACTGTGTTCGTCCCACAAAAACTGTGCGTCGACGTCGCCGGAAATCGCGTCAAGTCGCAAGTGCTTCTGTACCTGTATCAGTTCAAATTGCACGGGACAGTCGCTCTTATCGCCAGCAGGACAATAAACTTTTTGTAGATTTGGACTTTAATGGCACGGTCATACCATTACAGCTCGATACCGGAGCTGCAGTTTCACTGCTCAATCACGACACGTACAAACAACTGGGCAAACCTCCGTTGCGTGCCGCAAATGTTCAGTTACAAAGTTATTCAGAACAGCAGATCCCTGTGTTAGGACAGTGCACTCTTCTTGCAACTTACAAGGGACAAACAAAACTTGTGTCATTTTACGTTCTTCGTTCTTCTTCTACAGTGAAATTGTTTGGTTTAGATTTATTTCAGTTGTTTAACATGTCTATTGTAAATCAGGTCCTATCAGTGAATCAGACTGTGCCTTCAGACCGTGTTTCTCGGCTATGTGAAGAATTTGCAGACATTTTTGCACCGGGCTTAGGTTGCGCTAAAAACTATGAAGCACATTTGGAACTGAAAGTAATCGCGCAACCGAAATTTTTTCGAGCGCACAATGTTCCTCACGCATGGCGTGTTGAGGTCGCAAGAACATTACACGAGTTAGCATCACAAGGTGTGAGTGAATGTGCGCAATGCCTTTTCCATTTCAGCTCCGCTTCATTGCTTACGCCGTCAAGGTGTTCCGTTCGTCTGGACGACGGAATGCGAACGCGCCTTTCGCCAGTTGAAATCGGCGTTGCTTTCTAATACTTGCCTTACGCCATTCGATCCCCAGAAACCCCTTTTGTTGATGGTAGATGCATTGGATTTCGGGATCGGTGATGTGCTTGCGCACAAAGTTGGCTCGCATGATCACCCTATTGCCTTTGCGTCCAAATTGCTCTCGTCTGCGCAAAGAAATTACTCGCAGATAGAGAAAGAAGCTTTGGCTCTCGTGTTTGGTGTTACTAAGTTCCATGATTTCTTGTATGGTCGTCACTTTACCATCATCACAGACCACAAGCCTTTGACATCGCTTTTTCATCCGAACAAGCCTGTACCTCCGCGTACAGCGCAGAAATTCATTCGCTGGTCTATTTTCCTCTCGCAGTACCACTACGATATCTTGTATCGGTCCACTGCTAAGCACGGAAACGCCGATGCGTTGTCCCGTTTGCCTGTTGTCGAGGATAAAGCATTCGATTCTTCCAAACTTGCTTGCATGTTCATTGATTCGGAAACAGATGAAGTGGTCGAATCGTTTCCGATTGATTTTCGTCGTGTAGCTACGGCCACAGCTGCTGACCCTGTCCTTGCTACCGTTTTGCGTTTTGTTGCTACGCAATGGCCTTTGTCAAAGTCTCGGATCGAGGATCCGTTGGTTCGCCGATTTTTTGCTCACAAGGGGAGACTTTTTGTTCGACGTGGTGTTTTGTTGTTGCGTTCTGATAATATTCATGTCCGCCGAATTTCAGTCATTCTGCCACGCCAATGGTATTCCACATCTGACATCCGCACCGTTTTCGCCTCAGTCAAACGGTGCCGCTGAACGATTGGTCCGGACTTTCAAGTCACAGATGTTGAAGTTGAAAGAATCGCATTCTCGGGAGGATGCGTTGTTGCTCTTTTTGTCATCATATCGCTCTCAGCCCCGAGATGGTCGCTCGCCGGCTGAGTTGCTCCACGGTCCTCCTCATCGAACCTTGATGTCTTTGCTGCATCCGCCGCATCAGGTTCCTGTGCAGCGGCAGACTCCTGCTTTTGCTCCAGGCGACGTTGTATTCTATCGCAACTATCGAGGTTCACGGCGTTGGCTCGCAGGGCGCATTCTTCGCTGCCTCGGCCGCGCGATGTATTTGGTTTTGGGGGCCTCTGGTGAGGTGCGTCGGCATCTCAATCAGCTGCGCCTCTGTCGTCGCACGGGTTCTGCCGCTCCCCGTCTGCTTTCAGCGACGGTGCCGTCCGGTCAGCGCCCTGGGGACCCATCTACTGGCTCGCCTCATCCCCAGGTGTTACCGACGATGCCTTCCATTTTGCCCCATGGCGACGCCCGCCGCAGCCGCCGCCGCCGCCGCCGGTTCTCCCGCCGGCGCCGCCCGCATTCGACGCTTCGCTGCAGCCGCCAAGCGCCTCCCTGGGTCACGCGCCGCCGATCGCTTCCCGTCACCAGCTGTCCTCCGCCATGGAACTCTTGCCCGCTCCGGACCACATGGCGTCTTCGCGCGTCGGGTACCCCGACGCAATGGAGGTCGACCCTTCGGCCCCTCCTGTCTCTTTACGGGCGCATACACCGCATGTTGACGTGCACCCTAGACTAGGTTTTCAGGCGTTTCCTAGCTCCCCTCGGACCGAATGGCCGGGTGCGGGTGGCACAGCCTCGCCTGTTGTTAGGCTCCCCACCTCATCGCATACGTCACCATGGGGTCCTCCCCACGGCGGGCGGAAGCCTTATAACACGACCGTTCGCCGATTTGCGGGGGAGGAATGTGGTGTCACCGCCAGACACCACACTTGCTAGGTGGTAGCTTAAATCGTCCGCGGTCCATTTAGTACATGTCGGACCCGCGTGTCGCCACTGTGTGATCGCCGACCGAGCGCCACCACAAGGCAGGTCTCTAGATACGGATTAGCACTCGCCCAGTTGTACAACGACTTTGCTAGCGACTACACTGACGAAGCCTTTCTCTCATTTGCCGAGAGACAGTTAGAATAGCCTTCAGCTAAGTCCATGACTACGACCTAGCAAGGCGCCATTAACCGTATCTGAAGATAGTCTCATTTGTATTATCAAGAGCGATGTACCACAAGGATCGAATAAAGTTAAGTATTCGAGGAGCTGCATACTTTTCTTATTAGAATTCACTACTTATCCTGTTCCAGAATTCACGCCCGTCTGCGTTAGATAGCGTGCATTTCGGCTTCCTCTATCTACAAGGTGTTGGCACATTTGCCAACACATCATGGACCTCATGGTGAACTCACTTGGTGGTACTGGCTCTAATTGTTTAAATAAAGAATCTATGCAAAATAAAGACTTACATCTAGCACAGGCCGAGTCCTTTTCCCACCAATTCCTAGGAAGAGATGGAGGTAGCCCAAGTGACTTGTTTTCCCGCCATTTTCTGTGGGAGAGGATGGGGGTTAGGTTAGTGGAGGTACCCTAATTTACCTATCTTCCAGCCAAAATTCAAACTTCCCGCCATAAGCCGCCATCTTGGGTGACATCAGCTGACGTCACAGCCGCCATCTTGGATTACATCACCGCCATCTTGGATAACGGTACTTTGGGGTAGCACCCCCTTGTCCCCCTACTGTTGTTGTTCGATGTTGTCCCAGATGCGCTCGATTGAAGACAGTGCTGGTGATCGAGCAGGCCAAGGCAACTTCTTGACACTCTGTAGAGTATGTTTTGGTTACAACAGTGGTATGTGGGCGAGAGGTAACCTGCTGGAAAACCTTCCGTGGAATGCTGCTCATGAAATACAGTACAACAGGTCGAATCTACATACTTAAATACAAATTTGCAGCCATGGTGCATGGGATGCCCACGAGAGTGGTCCTGCTGTCATATGAAATCACACCCCAAACCATAACTCGAGTTGTAGATCCAGTGTGTCTAGCAGGCAGACAGGTTGTTTGCAGGCCCTCAACTGGATTCCTCCTGACGAACACACAGCCATCGCTGGCATCGAGTCAGAAACGGCTTTCATCAGGAAACACAACCGACCTCTACCTTGCCTCCAATGAGCTCTCGCTCGACACCACTGAAGTCGAAAATGGAGGTGTTTGGAGTCAGTGGAATGCATGCTACAGGACGTCTGGCTCGGTGCTATCCTTTAAGTAATCGATATGTAACAGTTCTTTATGTCAATGTGGTACCAACTGCTGCTCAAATTGCTGCTGCAGTTGAAGTACGATGATCCAGAGACATACACGGCACATGACGGTCTTCTCCCTCGGTAGTGTCACGTGGCCACCCGGACACCCGTCTTCTTTGCGACCATACATTCCCGTGACCACCGCTGCAACCAATCATGTACGTTTCCTGGCAGGTCTTTTTGCAATCTCGCAAAAGGAACATTCAGTTTGGTGTGCTCCTACTACTAGTCCTCGTTCTAACTCAGTGAGGTGCTGGTAATGGCATCATCGTCGCCTTAAAGGTATTCTTGACTAACAGCAACTCATCACGTCTACCCTCAAAACTATCACGACCGTTGCAGTGTGTGTTTAAAGGTAACCTAGTTTGTATCCTCATAGTGGCGCTACTAGCGCCCCTCTTATGCGACTGGCGCCTACCAACTTTGGTGTATGTCGTACAACTGCTTCTTGGTGTTGTGATAATATTTTCCGTCAGCGTACGTAAGCTGGACATATTGCCAACTGCGGAACAACTTTTCGAAAGTTTCGGCACACTGATAGCAGGAAGTGGTTGCGGTACTTAGCGTGACTATGTTGTTTGTCCACTTCACCTGAGGTGATATTTCACGATAAAATATTTTAATTATTTTTGGAAGAGTGAAGTGCTGTTCAATAATTTTTTAATTTAATCTTGTTAATCTTACATGAGATAAATATAACTTTTGTACCATCCATTCAGTATTAAAGTTAGGGTGTTACTACTTAAATAAATGCATTAAAATGAGGGCAATGCCCCAGACGTCAGACCCGTTGTGGGAAAAACACTAAGATGGGCAAATGGTTCAAATGGCTCTGAGCACTATGGGACTTAACATCTGTGGTCATCAGTCCCCTAGAACTTAGAACTACTTAAACCTAACTAACCTAAGGACATCACACACATCCATGCCCGAGGCAGGATTCGAACCTGCGACCGTAGCAGTCGCGCGGTTCCGGACTGCGCGCCTAGAACCGCGAGACCACCGCGGCCGGCTAAAATGGGCAATGTGACTGTCTGTGTATTGTAGTGTGTAGAATAACGTTCGTATGAACTGAAAATATTTCGTTATAACTTCATTACAGGGATATAATTACCATGTGCGCAAGGCCTGCTGTGTGAAGGAAGGGGGTGGTCACAAAGAAGCCATCCTTATAGCTCGCTACACGTAAATATTTGAGTCACATTCGATTTCATTTTGGTATTAGTTCCAAAGGGCTGCTGATCCTTTACTTGATAAGTCACGCTTACAAATTATGCCTTAAAAGCCGCAGTTTCGAGAGTATTTTCAAATTATGTTCATCCAGAAAACAGCAAAAATTGGTAACATGGCGAAAGAAACTGAAAACTATTGAGAAGGATGAAATCATGGATTCTCGCCAATAAAACAGACGAATGACTCGGGTCTTGAGGAACACACACCAAACGTTGCTACACCAAGAGCGTTCTTCTCATCCACTTCTTTGAGTCAGCGTGAATGTTCAACTTCCGATCAGTGCATATTGCGGAAATTGACTTGCGCTTAGTTTGTAAATGATGTTTCTTCCTTACACAAAATTTTGAGTAGATATGCCGCATCACTTTTCGTAGATAACGTACGAGAAGTCATTGCCATGAAGCTGTAGATGCAGCGAAATGTGAAAAGGACGAAATACGAAGGAATATAGTATTCGCATAACACTCGCTTGGTTGATCCCCCTCCTACTTCCTGCCTCTTAGTGACATCTGCATTGGTGTTATTGCTGCCAAAACCATAGTTTCATTTCATTCATCACTTGCTTGTCTTTTCTCTGGCGTATTTTATGCTCCACACTTCCACTTTCTAAAACTTTTTTTATATTGATTGCAAAGCCAGATCTCGAGTACTTGGCACGATCTGGACACTCTTCAGCAAACAGCCGCATCGTTGCTCTAATATTTTGATGGTGTTCGCCATAAAAGATATTAACTTTTTCGACTTCTTCTGACGACGGGACAGTGGTTTGTGACGCTGTTATCTTAACACCATTTGACCAAGTTCCCAACATTTTAAGCTGTCGAAGTTCTCTTAGAAGATTCTTTCAAATGCCACAGAAAAAAGTATATACTTCCATTAGAAAAAAACGAGTCTGTGTCGTAATACGGCGACTATAAACGATAAAAATTACTTGCGTACGTCAGGAAATTTGCTATATCGATCGCTGTAACTTTTCGAAAACCGTACCTCGAACATTTATTCATTCTGGATTTATTTGGAGTGGCCTGTTTTAGCTGCGTAAGTCTGTATTCACTTAATACACAGTCACGGTGTTCTATAATACAATAATGGCTACACTTGATCTTGATTACACCTACGTCTAGATCTACATAGATCCTCCGCAAGCCACCGTACGGTGCGTGGCGGAGGGTACCATGTCCCACTACCAGTTATGTCCTTTCCTGTTCCACTTGGAAACGGAGTGAGGGGAAACGACTGTCGGTCTATATGCGTCTGTATGAGTCCTAATTTCTCGTATCTTATCTTCGTGGTCCCACCGCGCAATTATGTTGGCATCAGTATAATCGTTCAGCAGTCAGCTTCAAATGCCGGTTCACTAAATTTTCTAAATAGCGTTTTTCGAAAAGAACATCGCCTTCCTTCCAGGAGTTCCCATTTGAGTTCCTGAAGCATCTACGTAGCACTTACGTGTTGTTGGAGACTACTGGTAACAAATCTAGCAGCCCATCTCTGAATTGCTTCGATGTCTTGCTTCAGTCTGACATCGTACGGATCCCAAACACTAGAGCAGTTCTCAATACTAGCGCTGTGGGCTATACTGATGTACTATCGTCCTGCAGCGCACCACTGATTTTCTGCAACTTTTCTTGATAGGCTTACTTCATGTGGAATCCATATACGACAGCAGCACACTAGAACGGACTACTCTAGTGTCTTCTACGCAGCTACCTTAAAAGCTACCCTGTCATTCCCAGACTCCTACAAAAAAAAATCAAAGTTTTCCGTGGGTCTTACCTACCACTGCTTGCGCACACTCGATCAGTTTCAAAAACTCTACATTCACAAACCATCGTGGCATAAACCGGCATAACAAGCATTATATTTGGAGTCTAGACAATCCTCACTATTTATGTCAAGCTGAGCATCAACGTCCTTGGTCGGTTAACGTATGATATGGCATCATGGGGAACAAATCTCATTGGTCCGTATTTTGTCGACAGCACATTATATGGATGCAAATAACGAACGTTTATGGAACAGGAAGTAACGGTACTACTGCCGTGGACGTTAGGGAACGAATGTGGTTTCATCATGACGGTTGCCCAGAGCATTACGCAATTGAAATACGGGAGGTATTAGACTGTGTCTACACTGATCCGTGGATCCGCAGAGATGGCTCTCTTAATTGGCTCAATAGGTCTCCGCATTTGATGTCACAGGATTTTTTTTTCCTGTAGGGATATTTAAAAGGTAAGATGTACCAGCAAGTGCCAACAGGCCGTGAAGACATGGGAGACTACATCAGAAACGCCTTTGCTGACATTTCCGCAGATATGCTTCTGTCCTGGGTACGGTCATTTGAAAAGCGAATCGCTAAGTGTATTGAAGTTGGCGGTACTACGTCTGAACACTTACTCTCGTAGGAAAATTAGCCACGGCCACAGTGGCACGTCGAGTAGTGCCCTGTTCGACAAGTCGGAGGAATACAAAGTTGCCAATGGGGTTTCCAATTAGAAATTATGAAATACTGGCCTGTTCCACCCGACAGCATGGAGTGGGAGCCCACGTGTCACTGGGATATTCAAGGGCCTTTTGCTAATAAGTAGTAAATTACGATTGTGTACCCTTTCCATCCCACTGATTACAGCACCATTTTTGGCGAAACGAAGGAAATGATTCAAACAAAGCGTATGCAGATACTGCCGTAGAATTGTAGTCTGCAATAAAAAACGGCGGCTCCCATTGAAGATTTCAAAGCTGCCCCCTTCCAGCCACGTACGGGGTGGGGTATCATTGGATGTCCCCCTCCGAGGTGAACAAATAACTATAATTTTGTTTGATCTGACGTATAGTTTTCGAGATATTTCAATGTCTTCACTTAAAATGAACACCCTGTATACCAGCATCGGAGTCACGCTGCGTTGCGTATACTGTGCAGCAGCCCCTTCAAAAGGAAACCTTTTGATCGGCCCTGTAGTACCTCTAAGTTATACAAGGTGTTTCATAATGTTTTGACGATTTCAGTATTGAATAACACACAAATTAATCGGGAAACGAAGTTAAACATTTTTACACAAGATACAACACTTGCTCAAATTTACTTACGGAACCCAACATGGGACAAACGATGAGCGTTCGCGGCTACAAATACCAGAGACATTTCACCCAGTTTTTGAATACGTCTTTCGTAACTGCAGGAGAAATTCTGGAAATATCGTTGTGAATTCGATCTTTTACCTGTTGCAAGCTTCTCGGCCGGTCGGGGTACAGTCTCGCCTTCAAATAACGCCATAGGTAAAAGTGTGGGCACGGTCGAATCAGGCGAGCGAAGCGGACATTCGACACAAGCGCGTTTGGAAATTACGCGGCTAGCAAACGCTTCATGGAGAACTTACAGGGTTTTGTTGGGATGTGTGGCATGTCACCCAATCTTATTGGAACCAAGTTTTCGTAAAGAAGGAAGAGGGCTTACCTGTAAAATGCTACACACACGTTCGACGTTCTCAGGTGTTAGACGGTTTTCCAAGGGTCGGTTGGCTTTCGTTTCGATACACTGGAAGTCGCGCGGAAGTTCCTCACTCCGTTTATTATTGTTCCACGACAGGAATTGGATATAGCGGCTGAATCTTGAAACACTTAAGAAAGGCAAGTTGCACGCGCACGACACATTCGCCTTACCGAAAATATCACTCCACCGAGAACGCACGATGTTGCTACGACCAGTACACTACACGATTATTGACCTGAACTTGACACTGCGCACGCCAATGGTCGCTGTATCTTGTTTTTAGGGCGCGTTTCTGAAATCGTCAGGACATTGTGAAACAACCTGTAGAAGGTTACCATTAGCAATAGTCATTAGCCATAATTAACTTTCTTCATTTAAGGGAACAGTACTGCGTTGCCAAGGTGCACGGTAACAGTAGTTTGGTGTCAAAGCAGCTTTCATGAAGGTAATTTAAGTCTGTGCGATGAACGAAATGGCAGACCATCTCTTTGTATAGAAGCAGGAATCGCAAGAGAAGTGGAGGCCCTGATGGTCCATGACCAGAGTATAACAATCGACACGACTATGGAAAAAGTTAAAGTCAATCACGGATCAGTTTTCGGTATTTTACCTGAAATTTTGAACATAGTGTAAGTCACGGCCCGCTGCGTTCCGCGATTCAGAATGTCCACAGATGTGATGCAGCAGATTAAATACTGTAGCAATTCAGGTGACTTCCTTAGCCGTCTGATTACCTTGGACGAGTCCTGGGCACATGACTACGATCCCAAGACAAAGGAGCAACGAAAGCAGTGGGAAAATGTATATTCACCACCGCCGAAAAAAGGTAGAAACCTAAGCATCGTCGGACAAGGTGACACAGAGTATTTATCGTGTTGTGGTGCAGATTATGCTTTAAGAGGGTACCCTTCACAGGAGAATGCTACCGAAACACCTCTCGACGTTGCAGGAGACTGTAAAGCCAAAGCGTAGCGCAAAGTTGTCCAGTGGACTGCGTTTCTGTACGACGAAGCACCAGCTCATACCGCGCAGTCACACATGCTGCTTCCTCTTTTTTCTCATGAAGAAACCGTTGCGTGGTAAGCATCTTCTGAATGACGACCACGTGTTATACAAGGTGAAACGTTTCTGAAACAGGTTTATACAACTAAGACCTCCTCCAAGTCATCCATAATTAAGAAAAATGTGTCCCATTGAAGCTAGGAACAATTAACACCATCAAAAAGATAAGATTGAAGTTCATCCCCTAAGCGTCAGGTAAGACCTGAAGATGACGTACTGAGTCACCGAACATAATAAATGGTTCAAATGGCTCTGAGAACTATGGAACTTAACATCTGTGGACATCAGTCCCCTAGAACTTAGAACTACTTAAACCTAACTAACCTAAGGACATCACACACATCCATGCCCGAGGTAGGATTCGAACCTGCGACCGTAGCAGTCCCGCGGTTCCGGACTGAGCGCCTAGAACCGCTAGACCACCGCGGCCGGCCCGAACATAATACAACATCAAAATACTGACTGCTGCTGTTTCGTTTTAATACTGTCCATTCCTTTCAACTTTTCTACGAACTCCATTATCATCTCTGACGAAACTGCAAATATAAAAGTTTTTAATCCCTTCTCCCTGAACTTTGCCCGCATCTCGTGGTCGTGCGGTAGCGTTCTCGCTTCCCACGCCCGGGTTCCCGGGTTCGATTCCCGGCGGGGTCAGGGATTTTCTCTGCCTCGTGATGGCTGGGTGTTGTGTGATGTCCGTAGGTTAGTTAGGTTTAAGTAGTTCTAAGTTCTATGGGACTGATGACCTACGATGTTAAGTCCCATAGTGCTCAGAGCCATTTTGAACCCTGAACTTTAATTCCCATTCCAAATTTCTCCTCGGTTTCCGCCACTGCTTGCTCAATGTCTCGATTCTATAATATTGGAGATCAGCTGCACATCTGTCTCACTCCCTTTCCAAGCACTGTCTACTTTTCAGTTCCTTCGACTCTTACACAGCTGCAGTCCTTTCACTCCCTGTGTTTAATTCCTACTTTTTACAGAATTTCAAGAAGTGTATTTCGATCAGCATAACCTACAGCTTTCTCTAAATGTAGAAATGCTGTAAAAGTACATTTCCCTCTGTTTAACGTATTTTCTATGATAAACCGTAGGGTCAGCATTGATTCTCATATCCCCAAAATTTCCCTCATCGGAGGTTCGAGTCCTCCCTCGGGCATGGGTGTGCATGTTGTCCTCAGCTTAAGTTAGTTTAAGTTAAAGTAGTATGTAAGCCTAGGGACCGATGACCTCAGCAGTTTGGTCCCCTAGGAACTTACACAAATTTCCTTAACTATCCGAATAATTGCTTTAATATCATCATTCACTGTTTCAATCTCTTCATCATCTGGGGAGCTAGCTGGCATACAAACTTGTAATACGGTGACTGGTGTTGGCTTTGTGGCTACAACAAGGTATTCAACATACCGTTCATAGTAGCTTACCCACATTCTTATTTTTGTATTCGTTATTATCCGTACTTCACTTTGTATTTGTAGCCCTGCACTCACATGACAAAAACACCTTTTCTTGTTGTCGCTGCACTTCACAAATACCCAAGATATCTAAATTTAAGCTATCCATATCTCTTCTTAAATTCCCCGATTACAAGGTTTAACATTCCACGCTCCGTTCCGTCGGATGCTAGTTTTGTACTTCCTGATGACATACTCTTGAGTAATTCCCGTCCGAAGCTCCGTATGGGAGATCAGCTTATCTCTAAAATATTTTGAGGATGCCACCATCATCACAATACACGTAAAACGAAGCCACTGTTAGCTAATGTTTCAAAGCCAGATCAGTCAATCATCCAGACTGTTACCTCTTCAGCTGATGAAAATGCTGCTGTGCCACTTCTGTCCTCTCTATAGATATACCTCGATTATGGTTGCATCGAGGGTATGCGTACCCGTGTCGTTGAGGGACCCAAGCCACCCTACCTCGGCATGGTCCACATTTCATGTTACAACGTAATACTACAAATTATCTTTATCTAAACGTAAATATAAACCTATTGTAAGTAGGCTGTTTATGTTTTCTCTATGTAAGTAGGCTGTTTATGTTTTCTCTATGTAAGTAGGCTGTTTATACTTTCTTGTTGGCAACGTTAAGTAGGCTGTTTAGGTTTTTTTATTGGTAACGCCACCTCTGTATGAAAATCACTGGCTGTGCTGTGTGCAGTCTGTGGCTAGTTTGCATTGTTGTCTGCCATTGTAGAGGGGCAGCTGGGTTAACAGCGCGTAGCGTTGCACAGTTGGAGGTGAGCCGCCAGCAGTGATGGATGTGGGGAGAGAGATGGCGGAGGTTTGTAATTTGTCATGAACTGATATATATATTATGACTTGTGATGATATTAAGGTAAATACATTGTTTGTTCTCTATTAATATCTTTCATTTGCTAACTATCCCTATCAGTAGTTAGTGCCTTCCATAGTTTGAATCTTTTATTTAGCTGGCAGTAGTGGCGCTCGCTGTATTGCAGTAGCTTGAGCAGCGAAGATTTTTGTGAGGTAAGTGATTTGTGAAAGGTATAGTTTAATGTTAGTCAGGGCCATTCTTTTGCAGGGATCATTGATAGTCAGATTGCGTTGCGCTAAAAATATTTTATGTCAGTTTAAGCACAGTCATGTATAATTGTTCAAAGGGGACGTTTCATATGGCGACCCTGCCAGGATACCTCACTGGAATCTTCTGATTTTTTTTCTTGTAGTTTGTGTAAGTAGTGTAGATTTTGTTTATTGATAGCGCGTAATCATAGAGAGAATTTCCTTTGTAGTTGTAGTTTTTCATTGTTGTACAGTAAAACAGTTGTGGCATGCATGTAGATTTGCACCAAGTATTTCGCAGCTGCGCTGGCAATTAAGTAGACATTATTTCCATTGCTATGTTATTTTATTTTGCTCTTCAAATTGTGTTTTTCTGTGTTGTCGTGTGAAATACTGTGACAATAATGGCGTGTGAAAAACGTAATACTAGGCTCCAAAGTAAACTGAGAAATGACAGTGAAAATGAAAGCAGTGTGTTAGCGCCACCGAGTAATGAATTAACTGATGTTCAAAGTAGTAATTTGGTAATTGTGCATAGGGAAATGGAGCGGGCGGCAAACAGTGGCGTGGACAGTGAAACAATTAGTGAAGAGGGAAGCATTATCGATCGATCGGTCGGCAACAGCTCGCCTCAGGAATCCGAAATGACAGGACACAATTTTGCAAATACTGTAGATTCAGGTTTTGCGTCCTCACCGTTTTCCCAAATGAGTCAAGACACGTTTTCCGCTTGTCAAAATGTGAATGTTGCCGGTGCAAATTCACTGCCGAAAAGCACTGAGGAACATGTTCCAGACACCAGTGCATTGTTATTACAATTAATACAGCAAATGGGACAAACACAGCAAAAGCTTCAAAAGTTAGACACAATGGAACAAAATCTTCGAAAGTTAGATACAGTGGAACAAAATCTTAAAAAGTTAGACACAGTGGAACAAAATCTGAAGAAGTTAGACACAATGGAACAAAATCTTCAAAAGTTAGACACCACACTTGAACAAACACGTGAAGATTTAACTACTGAGTTACATAACATTGAATCGAAATGTCAAAAAGTCTGTAATGACGTAAAAACACAAATTTGTGAGCATTTTCAACCTATTTTTTCGCGGCATGAAAATGCATTACAGAATTACGAAGCAGCCATAAAAGAACTGCAAACCATTGTTCATGAAAATCATGAGACCTTGTGGGCTAAAATTGACTCAGTTGCATCTACCGATTCGGTTACGCAACTTGCAAAAACTCAGGAAAACTTAAAGGACACAGTAGATTCGATTTCAGCACAAATGGACACTCTGAAACTTGGTTCAGAAAAACACACTGAGGAAATGTGTTCACTATCGGAGAAAGTAGCCGAACTTTCGGATCAGGTCACTAACTTATCTACAAAGGTAGATGATGATCTGAATGACACAAGACCCGTAGCCTTCACTGACACAGAAGAGTATGAACAAATAAGAAAATTCAAACAAAATCAGAATCAAATTAATACACAACACCAAAGAGAAATCCGGGAAGTACAAGATCAGCTGACACAGGTAATACAAGAATTATGTATTTCAGAGGACACTCGCGCTCCAACACGGGAAGAGGGACTTAGAAACACGGAAAAGTCGCAAAATAATAACACAGGGCATTTCGGAAATTATGAAAGAAATTGGCAATGTGCACCGAATTTTGAGATGGAACGGCCGACACGACCTAACAATGACCGATATGCGACTCGCCGACATGACGATTTTGACTATAAGCTGTTCATTAGTACACGTAAATTCAAAACATTTAAGAATTCTGGCAACGACATTCATCCACAAGCATGGCTCCATCAATTTTCTCATTGTTTTCCTCCCAACTGGTCATTGGAGCACAGATTAGAATTTATGTGTGGCTACTTAGAGAATGAACCAGCTGTAAGAATGCGATCGGTCATTCACGATTGCCACAGTGAAGGAGAATTTTACCATGCCTTCCTCTCAGCATATTGGTCTCAAGCTACACAAGACCGTGTAAAACATGGCATCATAATGATGAAACATTTCGAACAATCTAAATTCTCCAGTCTTGTGAAATATTTTGAAGACATGTTGCACAAGAATCAGTACCTGTCAAACCCATACAGCCCCTCAGAACTCATCCGCATTTGCTTAATCAAATTACCTGAACATTTACGACATATTATTTTGGCAGGACATTGCAAAGACGACATTGAAGCTTTTCAGGGACTGTTACAAGAACTGGAAAGTGACACTGACAATCGCGGAACGCAGGAGCACAACAATTACAGATCACATCAGTCGCAATTCCGCGATGAAAGAAATAATAACTGGACGCGACAAGGCTATTCTCACAACACAAATCGTGACCGAAACAGACACCACCCGTATTACAACCGTTGGCAGAGTAGTAATAATTACAGGGAAAGATCACCTCTCCGCGGTAGTGACTATCACAGAGACAATCTGAGAAACAGACAATTTGGGAACCAAAATAATTATTATCAAGGGAGACAGAATAACTCTAGACACAACGGTCCAGCGCGCAGTTACGATTCAAGGAGAAATTCTCCACCACTTGACCGACAAGAAAGAAACTACAGGAACTACCGACATGACGACAGACGATGTGATCGTAACGACAGACCTGAATTGCATCACAATTGGCGGGATTTAAACAGGGCAGGGCCCTCTCATCACGGTGAATTTGTAGAAGTTAGGTCTCCAAATCCCAATAACGACGCTCGCCAACAAAGAGACAATAGGCAATGACTCAAACCGCTGGCAGCCACAAAACGTTCTTATGACACTAACGACGCAGCTGCCGTAGCTAGTAATTACGTAAAAATGGAAGACATTAGGGACATCTTACTCCAGGAACACGACGTAAAACATAACAACATTGCATATCCTGTGATTCACATTACTGTAAATGACGTAAAATTTACGGCAGTACTTGACTCTGGCAGTCCCATTTCAGTAATTAGTGAAACAGCCTTTAGCAAATGCAACAAATCGAACGATTGTCCCACACTTCCGTTACGTAAGATTAAATTACAAGGTGCAATCTTTGGAAAAAGTGTAGATGTACGCCAACAAACCAACTTAGAATTCTATTGTCAAAGCCACAGCTTCTCTATGAGCTTTCTCATTGTTCCATTATTGTCGACGGAAATTATATTGGGAGTAGACTTTTTGAATGAATACAAAGCAATCTTAAACTTTCACGATGCTGAAATAAGTTTAGAGAAAGAAGGTAAGTCAATAGCTTTGAAATTTGAAGATTGGCTCTCAAACCATGATGAGGAAATTAATCGGCTTTACCTTCTGTTAGACTTTTCTACGGAACTAGACACTAACAATCACTCTGCAAGTACTGACAGGGATGATATCGACGGCGCATTTGACACTAATAAGTTAATTCAGAATAAAATTCAAACAATTGAGAATTGTAATGACACTGATAGGCAGGACCTTTTTGAGATTTTACAAGCACATTCCACAGTTTTTACTCACAAAACAGGAACAATCAAGGGATATCAATACCAATTTCGTGTTCGTGAGCATACTAAATTTTGTGTTAGACCATATGTAATTCCAGCACATTATAGGGACCGTGTTAGAACAGAAATACAATCTATGCTCGACGAGGGCATTATTGAGCCTGCAGTAAGCTCATACAACAATCCATTACATGTTGTTGAGAAGAAAAATGGATCGATCAGGCTTGTCTTAGATTCGAGACAAATCAATACGATCATTATTCCTGAAACAGACAGGCCGCAAACGTTGGAAGAACTTCTTCAAAATTTTAATGGTGTAAAAGTGTTGTCTTCCATTGATCTCAGATCCAGCTTTTATCAAATCGAACTTCATCCAGAATGTAGAAAATACACAGCTTTCCTTTGTTTCGGCGTTTGTTATCAGTTTCGGAAACTTCCCTTTGGTTTGAACATTTCTTCAGCAGCATTCATTCGCGGGCTAAATTCCATATTACCTGAGTTCTTAAAACGTCACATCACCTTATATGTGGACGATATTCTAATAGCAGAAGCTTCATGGGAACTACATAATCGCATCCTCAACAGTTTGTTACGTATTTTTGCAGAATCTGGAATTACAGTTAACTTGGAAAAGTCTGAATTCGGTAGGTCAAAGGTGAAGTTTTTGGGACATATTATTTCTTCTGAAGGCATTCAGCCGGATCCTGAAAAGTTAGAAGCAATCAGAGCCATTCCAGTTCCATCCACAAAAAGACAAGTCCGCAGTTTTCTAGGTCTCGTAAATTTTTACCGTCGTTTTCTGAATATGCAAATTCTTGTTACACCAAAACTTTGTTCTCTCACTGGAAAAAATACTATTTGGAACTGGGACGAACAAGCACAGTTGGAATTCAATTCTTTGAAAGAAGCGTTATTTCATGCGCCAATCTTAGCTCATCCAGATCTGTCACAAGATTTCTGCCTTAGCACGGATTCTTCTAAAGTCGGTCTTGGTGCCCATTTATTTCAAGAAGCCATAGAAAATGACACTACCATTCAGAAAACCATTGCTTTTGCTAGCCGAGTGCTAACAAAATCTGAAAAAAATTATTCCGTTACTGAATTAGAAGCTTTAGCTATCGTTTGGGCATTTAACAAATTCCGTTTCTTTCTTTCTGGTAAGCACGTAAAAGTATACAGTGATCATCGTGCATTACAATTTCTTATGTCTTCAAAATTAAATCATGACAGGTTAAAACGTTGGGCATTGTTTCTGCAAGAATTCCGCTTCACAATAGTCTACATTCCCGGCAAGGAGAACATTGTTGCGGACGCACTGTCACGCGCACCGGCTGGGCTTGAGAAAAGTACCACAGAAGGCAACCTCGAGAAAAATTTCAGTATTCTTTACATTCAGAAAGTCGCCTTTGAAAACTTCATCACCACATCTTTAAAGGACATTGCTCATGAACAAGATAAAGATCCGATTTGGAAAGACATCAAGAGCAAATGGCATGAAAAGACACACACACAGATTCGGCATTATTACCTGGTTAGAAACAACATACTCTTCAAACGCTGCACTGTTGATGACAAGCTATGGGTACTTTGCATTCCAGACGATTTTGTTAATAAGCTCATTTGGTACATTCATTTCAGCTACGCACATTTTGGCCCACGAAAATGTTATCATATTCTTCGAACGACTTGTTATTTTAACAATATGGAAAAGCGAATTCGAAGAGTCTTGTCTATTTGTAAACTTTGTCAAAAGGCGAAACCATCTACTGTCTCACATCGTGCTCCGTTGTTTCCTATCATTCCTTCTAAATTAAAAGAATTTGCTGCTGTTGATCTCTTGGGACCGCTTGTCAGAACATCTAATGGATTTTCGTACGTTCTAGTCGCTGTTGAACTTACTTCAAAATTTGTTTCTTTCACTCCCTTACGTAAAGCCACTGGACGGTCTGTATCCAAACGCCTTTGTTAAAAATTTCTTACGTGAAGTTGGACACGTTAGTAAAGTCATTTCAGATAACGGACCGCAATTCAGATCTGCTGTTTGGTCACGCATGCTTCGCAACCATAAAATCAAACCTGTTTTTATTTCATTGTACTCACCACATTGCAACCCGTCTGAACGGATTATGAAAGAAATCAATAAGCTTTGCAGACTTTATTGTCACAGAAAGCATCAGCATTGGGACAGATATTTACACTTATTTCAAAACGTGCTGAATGAAATGCCTCACGACTCCACTGCTTTACCACCTACTCTTGTACTGAAGAATGAAGAACCACCGAACAGAATCAGAGAGCTTGTACCTTTCCCGAATACACGTAAACTTCGACACAAAGACATTATTGATTTGGCTCTTAAAAAATATAAAATCTGCAGCAGACAAAAGGAGAAAACTACACGGTAAAGCAAATGCAAAGAAGTTGTATATTGGGCAGAAAGTTCTCATTAAAGCTCATTCATTGTCACATAAGAAGAAACACTTGAGTCACAAATTCTTTCTAGTTTACAATGGACCTTACAGAATCCGACGCATACCACATGATAATTGCGTTGAAGTTGAAACTCTGCGTACTAGGAAGAGTAAAGGTTTACACCACATTTCACATGTAAAACCGTTTATTGAAAGATAATCTGCTCTTTAACTTAGTCTTTGTCATAAAATTTTTCGCTTCACATTTCTAGTATGCTTTGTCAGATTTAGAATCTGTTAACATGTAACAATGTTTGAAGTTAAATATCCAGTCTAGAACCTAGGGAACATTTTTAAACAGAAATTACGAATGCATTGTTATAGTGAACAGACGACACAGTGCTGTATTTGTACATTCTTGCTTGTTAGTTGCACGATTACGTAACGACTATCAGGCTTACATACTTAGGACACATACTGTACTGGTACTGCTAATGAGATTTTAATGCAACATTTTGGTTTACTTGAAAATACATTCGGAATTAAAGTACTTTCTGTGAGATACCAGATGACACAGTGGTTAGTTTATGTGACAGCTACACGATTTTTATCACGACGCTACTAATGAGTGACAATTTACCATGTTGCTTTTGCGGTGTATCTGTTTTATATCTGCACAGTTTTCTGAATTCTTCTGGAAATCAAAACATGTTTTATTAGTAACTTTTGTGGTATAGCTACAAGGAGACAGCCTTTTCCATAGCACAACAATACGTTACAGCACAGTACTTTCATCATCACAACAATAAGCGTAATAACTAAGATATCTCTACGCAAAGCATTTCACTTTTGTTTATCATGAGGTAAGTACATTGACTTCTGCAGAACTTAGCTTTCGGAGGACGATAACTACGACACTTCCACAGAGATTATGTTACAAGACGCACAGTTTAGCGCTACAGTACAAGTATTTGAGTGATCAATTTTATACTTAAAACATTTATTTTTAAAGATTTTTGAATTACAAAGAAAGTTTTCCGTGATATATTTCATTCCATTGGTGTAATCTGTAACACCTGAGGGTATAATTACATTAATCCTCATGGGGGTACACGCCTACTTTGTGTACCATGTGTGTGGCAACCACAAGGAACCCTAGCTAATATGGTATTTGCTTATACAACTTTACACATCGGTACCATATTTCTCTAACACACAAATTACACAGCTATCTGATCATTTAACTGAGAGATAAACATTTTTTACTACATCAGTGACACATGTTTACGCAATACACAGTTGGGTAACTTCACACTTATGAAACTGTATTTTGTCTGTACTTTGTAAACTGTTCATATTTTTTCGGAACCATTGTGATACTACGAGAGCTTTGAATGATGTATTTGGTAAGGGAGCATGATTTTTAAAGTACGTTTGAGGTAGATGACACTATTGAAATGAGCAGAGAATTTTCTTTAGGTTTTGAGATTATTGGAGCAAGCTACGACGATTTTGAGATTTGACTGAGGTGTTATGATGTTATTTTTACGATGACGATGTGTATTATGCTGCTGAGGTATGTTTATGATTAATAGGCTGTGGCTATATGAGTTATTTGATTATGCTTCATATTTATAATGACGAAATATTGACGAGTGTCGATGGATACGTATATGTGTAATAAGGTAAGGAGTAATGAATAGTGATTAGGGACTCTGACTTATGGAAAAGGATGTTGGAAACCAAGAATCATACTTTAGAATTATGAAATGTGTGTACATGTGTGAATCATGTGTGAATGTATCACAATGCCACTGAAAATTTTTTTGGACACTGTTATATTCATAGGATTTTGTTTCTACACATTTGCAACGTAAATTCTCGACCTGTGACATTTTGTATATATGACTGTCACTGTAGCGGAAACTGCTGTCGTAAATATTTCCGTAAGAAAGTTAAGTGACCACCTGCACGTAATGCGTCGCGGTCACCCACCTGGGCAACAGCCGCCCGAAAAAAAGCCATTAGCCTTACAGCGGCACAGGTAAAAAAAAAAAAAAACAAAAAAAACAAAAGGGGGGGCCATTATACTCGCTATTGACATTTCCTTGTCGAAAGCATACTGTGGAGCTCGTAATTTATGATATTTACTGAAATGCTTATAAACTGATGGGAAATATTCTTACATCTGCAAACCTGATTATGACAAGTGTCTTTCTACGAGAGTTGAGAGCTACTGACTTACGAAATGCCACATGACTATTGAATGATATTTTTATGCTTTGGTTTGCGTAATTGCTTATTTCATTTGACATCTGTTTTCCAGCTGTGTTGCAGCATTGGTTTCATAAAATAAAATTAAATGCATTTGCTAATGTGAACACTTTCTGTCAACAGATCTATTAAATAATTATTTTATGATCCACATTCTTTAAAAAAGGAGCACTTGGAAAGGAAAGAACAATAAGAAGGAACTAGTAACAGTAACACATAATTTTCTTTTCAAGTACTTGGTAATTTCTTTTGTAGAATAAATTGTGATGCATCACTCTAGTGTTAAGATGTGACATAGGTATTAGACATGGCCATTTTTAGTGTAATATTTTTTTCTGCTTGAGCTATGTCATGTTTTGATATAAGTTATTACAATTTATGCTGCTGGCTTTGCCTTTTGTATTTTTTATCATTGCTGTTTGTGTTACTTATTTTGTGCTGCTGCATTGCCTCGTCCCTTAGTTTAGCATCTGAGCTCAGTAGATTTAAGTTAGCTTAAGAGGGGTAGACTATATAAGAAACTAACTATGATGAATTGGAAGAAATGCATTTAGACGCTATAAGAAAATGGTTTGGCAAAAAAAAAAAAAATGTATTTTAGGTAGGATTTTCTTGGAAATAAATGATGAGGTAAGATAATGGAAAATAAAAATGAGGTAAGAAATGTGTGAACATATAAACACAGAAAGCATGCTTAGTTAGAATTTTTTTTGGTGGAAACAAAGGATGAAATAAGAGGAAAGATATATGAAGTTTTAGGTTGGACTGCAGTACCACATGTTACACTGAAAACGAACCCTGTCCTTTCCTATTGGTGTTATCCCACTATGTGTTTGTGTACCCTTGTGTATTTGTTTTCTTCCTGTCTCTGTGTAGTTTCATAGAATTTTTTCTTCTTTTAATATTAAGCTACATTCACTATGATGAGGAATACTGTTATCCTCGATTATAATTGACATTAATAATATGTTATTTACTTTGTAAAGATGTTAGACATTATTAATTCTGTTCTGTTTAATGCTCATGTGTGAAGTTGATGTTTCGAATGTTATTCTGATCTTTTATGTATGTACTCATGTCATAATTCCACTGATGTATATGTTAGTTCGATTCTTTTGTAAAGCCTGTACTACAAATGTTATCTATATTGTTATGTTTTTAATGATGTATTTTGTACCTTTATTGTATTCTTATGTTATAAAATTGTAATTGTCACCAGTTCATGATATTATTAACTTGTTAGTTACATTTCACTGCACACGTTTCTGTTGGTCATAGTATATGGACAATATGTGAGAAGTAGGGACTGTTAGTGTTTGCACGTGTGTTAATGATTCAGCAAGGGACTGGATAACAGCATTGCTGGTTCTAAGAACAATTCCAAAAACTTTGTGAATGCACAAGTGGTGGTTATGGACTTGTTATATTATTCGCAAGACTCTTCGATGGTGATTGTGCACCTGCACAGTCGCAACAGATCGCAACAGATGGCTGCTGGCCATCTCTACAAGGACTACAGTGGGTCTGCATCTTTGATGACCCACCAATACCATCATCTCTACAAGGACTACAGTGGGTCTGCATCTATGATGACCCACCAACGCCATTATTTCTACAAGGACTGCAGTGGGTCTGCACCTCTGGTGGCCCACCAATACCATACTCTCTACCAGGACTACAGTGGGTCTACTCTGTGATGGCCTACCTACCAATATTCTTCAAAACGTCGAATGACTCTGCTGTGGGTTTGCTCTGTTGTGGCCCATTATCTGTCAGCATGTCAAGAGTCAGCACTGTCTTTCCGTTGGAAGGACAACGCTACTTCTTCAAGACTGCATGGAAATCCACTACTTCCGTGTGCATTTTCTTCTACTGCTCAGACTTTGAGAAAAACACTACTATTTTACCGTGATGAACGATCAGGACTGTCTTTATGGACTGTGAGAAAATTTGAGCTTTTGACCAAAATTGTATCAATAAGTGTGTGCATTTTATTTCTTTGTTATTGTAATTATGAAAAATTTTATCAAATCATTATTGGCCACTGCCCAAAAAAATTTTGTAAAATTTTTTGTGGGGAGCATGGGGGCTATGTAAGTAGGCTGTTTATGTTTTCTCTATGTAAGTAGGCTGTTTATGTTTTCTCTATGTAAGTAGGCTGTTTATATTTTCTTGTTGGCAACGTTAAGTAGGCTGTTTAGGTTTTTTTATTGGTAACGCCACCTCTGTATGAAAATCACTGGCTGTGCTGTGTGCAGTCTGTGGCTAGTTTGCATTGTTGTCTGCCATTGTAGAGGGGCAGCTGGGTTAACAGCGCGTAGCGTTGCGCAGTTGGAGGTGAGCCGCCAGCAGTGGTGGATGTGGGGAGAGAGATGGCGGAGGTTTGTAATTTGTCATGAACTGATATATATATTATGACTTGTGATGATATTAAGGTAAATACATTGTTTGTTCTCTATTAATATCTTTCATTTGCTAACTATCCCTATCAGTAGTTAGTGCCTTCCATAGTTTGAATCTTTTATTTAGCTGGCAGTAGTGGCGCTCGCTGTATTGCAGTAGCTTGAGCAGCGAAGATTTTTGTGAGGTAAGTGATTTGTGAAAGGTATAGTTTAATGTTAGTCAGGGCCATTCTTTTGCAGGGATCTTTGATAGTCAGATTGCGTTGCGCTAAAAATATTTTATGTCAGTTTAAGCACAGTCATGTATAATTGTTCAAAGGGGACGTTTCACTATTACGCTTCACCGGCGTCACAGAATCAGATGTAGCTCCGTAACTACTACATTTAATGAACAATAGCAAAAGAACCACCTTTTGCCTTACAGAAGGCGCTCCTCTAGCAACGCCAGGTGCAAAACTTCGTCGAGGTGCGTTATTCTGGTTTCCACGGACCTACCGTACTTCTATTTCTTTTTTTCGGGCTCGATGGTTTCACTACTTGCACTCGAGGACGGACCAGTCCATATGGACTTATCCACATCGAAAAAAATAATTTAATAGCACTGTAATGGAAAAAGCTGGTGCAGAATTCGGAACGTTCACGCGTCTGAATAGCACAGCTGTGACAAAACTGAACTGAAATATTAGAACAAAGGTAAGTCCAGGACTAAATAACGACAATATTGTGTATCAGAAATACCATATTTCTGTCTGACAAGATGTGGATGCTTTGGCGGCGAACGAAAACAGTAACACACTTTAAGAAGTGGCTACAAAATGGAACAAATAACGAAACATGGCAAAAAATAACAAGAGAGGTACATTTCTATTTCTGCTAGTCTTCGGAATTTTAGGAAAAGCACGGACAGCCAGCCATACACAAAAGATACTGTTTACAAAGTGCTCTCACCCTATCGGCGTAACCGGTGCAGTGGTACAGAAGAGAATACAATTAACTCAATATAAAGTACTGAGAATACTGAGAATACAATTAAGAAAAGCAAGGTATAACAGCAGTACTGAGAAAATAAAATAAATTTAGTTTCTAAGAAAATATAATTTATCAGCTTGTATTAAGTAATTTAAGAATAAACAAGCATCTTCTTACTTAAAATTGAAATAACTAAATTACATTTAGTTTCCTTAATAACACAAAAATTCGCGGAGTTTCTAACAATAAAATCCCTCCATTTCTTACAAAAATAAGTAAATGTTCTCGTCACACACTACGTTTTGTCGCGGCACATCAATGTGTTGTCAGGCATCGGCTTAGCCGATCTGAGGACATTCGTCAGTACTTAGCAGCACTGTCTGCAGAAAAATTCTGTTAGCGCGCTGTGACGGTCATTGCTATTATGAAACCAGCTCCCGTTTTTCCCAGTATAATACGCTAATATCGGGGCCATTAGTTAACCGAATCGGTTGCTTATTAGAACGGCACGCCTGCCTGCACTATATTAATGTGTTTCATTAATGTCCAGTATGTGCCTGCATCCGGAAGACTTGTCTGGTTGTAAGCTCCTTCTTCTTAATCGGCCAACTATACTGGGATACAACTGACCGTGATCGCATATGCCTAATGAAATTTTACAGTGAGTAAGGCTACCGTTACCGAAGGAAAATATCAGTTAGTTGGAGGAAAGTGTACAACAGACTTTTCTGAAGGAAGAATCTAACTTCAGCTGATTACTGATGATAATTTTGAATTGGATGGAATATAGTGCAATTGCTCACGAACCGCTCAGGGGCGGGGGGGGGGGGGGGGGGGAGAAAGGGTGCCACGTAATATTTACTACAAAAATTACTGATAATACAAAGAACACTGATTAGCTAAAAGGGTGTAATTAAACGGTCGCCAGCCCGCTAGGGCAATGTATCTCCAGAATCTTAAGAAAGGTAATAGCAAAGAAGTTTAAGCAATAATCACTGATGTGGCAACAGAAGGTCGTCACGCTATTCCACAGCACAACAGTGCACGAGAAAATAAATGAATCAGAAAGCACTGAGTATGTAGTTACTTATTCTGAAATACTAAATTTTGAAAGTAAAATTAAATGGAGTTACTGGTTAAATAAATAGCTTAACTTAAAATTTCTTATGTAAAGGAAATTACTTTCAGTAACGTCAGTGTAACGAAATGCAAAATTTAGAAAAAGCACGTAATTTACTTTTGATTATTGAAAGACTGAATTGAATTTAAGCAAATGAGCAACTAATTTTAATTTTAAAACAACAATAAAATACATACCTAGTCAGTAGAAGTCACTCGCTAAGCTAAACACAGAATAAATGAAATTTCGCACTTGCTGTGTCTTTAGTTATTAGTTTTGCAGTGAAATTTTACGTCACTTTATGTGAATGAAGTTAATACTTAAAACTGCAAATTACTTAAACCTCTGTTATGCAATACAAGAATGAACAGTTACTGATGCAAAAAATGTAGGCAAACTGGTAATTAGCAAACAAACAAAACTAGCAGTAATTTTCATATTCTTACGACGCTCGGTGATTGCGTGGAAAGGATAGACACCCTACCTCGTAATTATGTCTGACGACTATGACAACTCAGATGCCCTACAAGTTTTAACTATTGCAGATTATTCACACTTTGCGAAAGAAATTCAACTAGGTAAAGGCTCTACAGTATATCTGCCAGTTAACAGACTTACGGTGTTGAAGCTGTGCGCACGACGAAGAATGTAGTCGACGACAATGCTGAGCTGCCGTTGTTGCTGCTGCTGCTCTTCGAGAACCAGAGTCGTCGTCTCCAGAGCCACGGATAATAGCCAATAGTCAGAATTGCAGCTTCCTCCGCCTGTTCACTCCTCCCGTTCTCTCAATACTCGCGAGTTAACGAAGCAGGCGCGCCTACACTGGCGCCATCATAGCTGCACACCGCGTCCGCGGGAACGTCCAACAAACGCTTCCGCACTCTTTCATCACTCAAACTGCTCTCCGTCCTCTGTGCTCGCAACGCGACGGAGACTCTCCATAACCAAAGATAAACAACAGCACAGCTACTATCATTTCGTCGTTGCTATCGATAGATTTAAATCAAGTTCCCTTGGCTAGTACCCAGCAATTTACAAAATTTTCATTATAATTACTATAAACTATGTACACCCAGAAATAAATACACTGTTATATCCATTACATATTACATGTAGTTTCTGTAATACAGCTTACAGATTCAGAGTCAGTAGTACAATACAAGTTAACAGATATTAAACGGCAAAAATTTAAATGGTGCAGAAGATATTTTATCTGTATTGTCAGTGTTACATGGCGTACGCATAATAAATTTTATACACAAATCGTCCTCGTGTATCAGTCCATCTTTCATGAAAATCGTATCAAAATCCTACAATAATTCCTGATAAGCCTCATATACAGACAGAAAAATACTGCTAGGGCTTCAGAGTTCAGCAAGTTTGCACGAACAGTAGTTGCTGAAATTAGCTCTTCACATACCGTAAGAAAAACGTTGCGGGAGACGTTAATAATATGAATAAATTTGTCGTTAAAGTCCTCTATCTTGTAAACGGCTTGCCAAGTTAACCCTTCGAGGCGGGCTTTAAATTTCTGCACTGCAAGTAGACTCATATTCTAAATCGACTGTTTAGTGTTATGGGATATGATTCTGTCTTTACTTTCAGTATTACTATCTGTGTATCATGGTCTAACAGTCAATTACCAATTTTTCTCGCTGTGCACATCAACTAGAGAACAGTCTATGAAGATATTAACCGCTTAAGATTTCTTTATGCATGTGAAATCCCTTATTAGTCCAGATGTCAATGTTTTAACAATCATTAATTACTAGTTTTGGCTGAAGATTTTACGTAAAAAATCCTTAACGTTTTCATAGATAGCTTGTCTCGGCCTTGATCATTTCAGAACATTATACACTCCTGGAAATGGAAAAAAGAACACATTGACACCGGTGTGTCACACCCACCATACTTGCTCCGGACACTGCGAGAGGGCTGTACAAGCAATGATCACACGCACGGCACAGCGGACACACCAGGAACCGCGGTGTTGACCGTCGAATGGCGCTAGCTGCGCAGCATTTGTGCACCGCCGCCTTCAGTGTCAGCCAGTTTGCCGTGGCATACGGAGCTCCATCGCAGTCTTTAACACTGGTAGCATGCCGCGACAGCGTGGACGTCAACCGTATGTGCAGTTGACGGACTTTGAGCGAGGGCGTATAGTGGGCATGCGGGAGGCCGGGTGGACGTACCGCCGAATTGCTCAACACGTGGGGCGTGAGGTCTCCACAGTACATCGACGTTGTCGCCAGTGGTCGGCGGAAGGTGCACGTGCCCGTCGACCTGGGACCGGACCGCAGAGACGCACGGATGCACGCCAAGACCGTAGGATCCTACGCAGTGCCGTAGGGAACCGCACCGCCACTTCCCAGCAGATTAGGGACACTGTTGCTCCTGGGGTATCGGCGAGGACCATTCGCAACCGTCTCCATGAAGCTGGGCTACGGTCCCGCACACCGTTAGGCCGTCTTCCGCTCACGCCCCAACATCGTGCAGCCCGCCTCCAGTGGTGTCGCGACAGGCGTGAATGGAGGGACGAATGGAGACGTGTCGTCTTCAGCGATGAGAGTCGCTTCTGCCTTGGTGCCAATGATGGTCGTATGCGTGTTTGGCGCCGTGCAGGTGAGCGCCACAATCAGGACTGCATACGACCGAGGCACACAGGGCCAACACCTGGCATCATGGTGTGGGGAGCGATCTCCTACACTGGCCGTACACCACTGGTGATCGTCGAGGGGACACTGAATAGTACACGGTACATCCAAACCGTCATCGAACCCATCGTTCTACCATTCCTAGACCGGCAAGGGAACTTGCTGTTCCAACAGGACAATGCACGTCTGCCTGTATCCCGTGCCACCCAACGTGCTCTAGAAGGTGTAAGTCAACTACCCTGGCCAGCAAGATCTCCGGATCTGTCCCCCATTGAGCATGTTTGGGACTGGATGAAGCGTCGTCTCACGCTGTCTGCACGTCCAGCACGAACGCTGGTCCAACTGAGGCGCCAGGTGGAAATGGCATGGCAAGCCGTTCCACAGGACTACATCCAGCATCTCTACGATCGTCTCGATGCGAGAATAGCAGCCTGCATTGCTGCGAAAGGTGGATATACACTGTACTAGTGCCGACATTGTGCATGCTCTGTTGCCTGTGTCTATGTGCCTGTGGTTCTGTCAGTGTGATCATGTGATGTATCTGACCCCAGGAATGTGTCAATAAAGTTTCCCCTTCCTGGGACAATGAATTCACGGTGTTCTTATTTCAATTTCCAGGAGTGTATATGTAGCTGCACTACCTGTGTCGTGTTGCACGATTCAAGAAAAGTACATTAACATTTGTTTCTCTGGAGAATCAAAGTTTATTCTGAAATACCTATACACAATGAGTCTCCATTCTTTCTTCAGATCCGAGTCTAGCATAACGGCA
This sequence comes from Schistocerca serialis cubense, assembly GCF_023864345.2. Taxonomy (NCBI): domain Eukaryota; kingdom Metazoa; phylum Arthropoda; class Insecta; order Orthoptera; family Acrididae; genus Schistocerca; species Schistocerca serialis. The sequence continues at coordinate 358,299,747 of NC_064641.1, read as the reverse complement.
AGCCTGGAGAAGAAAGCCCTATAATCTGCACTGGGGCATCTGTAGAGGCCAGTAATCAAAGATTTCTCCTTATAAACTCGACTCTCCTGCATAAGCTTCAATATTTGATCTTTACAATGCTTCGATATATCAACTCTGTTGAATGAGATATGACATTTGGAATAAAAGATCACTCCTATCTGCTACAACGCACTCTTTGCATTGAAATCAGATCATATGCACTCCTCCAAAAGAAAGCCTTAGTATTCCTTCGCTCTGTAAATTACGCTCTGAGATACTCGTAATGTCACTCTCAAGATCATCTATTTGCCTTTAATTCCCCTAATATTTTGATGAAATAGGCTTACTGCTACCTTCTGATTTGCATTCCCCATTGATTGAACTGTCTTCCAGTGTCAGAGCAATCTTCCTCCTACGTGGTGCGAAACTGTATCGAATTCCTTTTGCTAGTCAAGAAACACAGCTTGAACCTGATATCGGAAATCTACCACCTTTCAAAGCACATGCACGAACACCGTTAACTCGGATGTCACAGGATTGCTGTTTGTTAAAACCCTGTTGATTCCTAATGATTGTTCAGCTTGAAAATGTCAGAAAACGTCAGCACACCTCCGTAATTCTACAAGAAATCGACGTCATTTACACAATTTGATGAAAAGCTTCCGACACCCCCATTTGTGACCATTATTATTGTGCCAGCCTTCGCCTTTGTGAGGGTTTTATCTCTTCTGAGGACACTCTCACTAAGGTATCTAAACGTCTGTAGGGGAATAGCAGCCCATTCTTCCTCAGAAGCCGAATACAGAGAAGGGATTAATGATGGACTCTGAGGTCTAGAACGAAGTCGACCTACTGACATAAGGGTGTTCTATTGGCTTCACGCCGGGATTTTAGGCAGGACAGTCCATTTCAGGAACGTCACTGTCCACAAACAATTTCCTCATAGGTTTTCCTTTATAACTGGGTGCATTGTCCTGCTGATACAATTACTCGTCGCCTCCGAACTCTTCCTCTACTGTAAGCAGTACACAATGCTATAAAATGTACTTGAAATATGTCCATATCCTTCCGCATTTAGCGTGTTCTTAAGTACAATAAGGGGACTACATCCTACCCACGAAAAACACCCGCCGAGCGGTCTTAGACGCTGCAGTCATGGACTGTGCTGCTGGTCCCGGCTGAGGTTCGAGTCCTCTCTCGGGCATGGGTGTGTATGTGTTTGTCCTTAGGATAATTTAGGTTAAGTAGTGTGTAAGCTTAGGGACTGATGACCTTAGCAGTTAAGTCCCGAAAGATTTCACACACACATCTGAAAAACACCCCCATACCGTAACATAACTTCCTCTGTACTTTCCTGATGGCACTACACGTTATGGTAGGTAACGTTCTCCACGAATTCGCCAAATCCAAACCCTTCCATCAGTTTGTCACAGGCGCGATTCATCACTCCAAATAACTCGTTTCCACTCATTTACAGTCCAGCGACGTCCCTCAATCACAGCACCTCAAGTGACGCAGCCCTGGCTTGTGAGGAGCTGCCTGACCACTCTACCCCTTCTTTTTAAGGCCCAACACAAAGTCACTGCGCCAACTGGACTGCTGCCAGTACTTTGTAAATCACGAGTGATTCCTTGTGCTGATCTCGCGCGATGTTTCAGAACCAGCCTCTGCTATGCTATGCTCGACCGTCTCTGTCCGTCAGCACCTGAGATCTGCTGTATCTTCCGTTTGCTACGGTTGTTTCTTCGCCATTCCACTTAACAGTCGTATCACCAGCAATCGACTAGGGCCCGCCTCCTTTTACATTGGCGAGTTGCCTACTCGTCACATCTGGTGATAATTCCGCATTACATAGTGGTGTTCGGATACTTTTGATCGGATAGTGTAAAATATAATATAGCAAGCAGTCCATCCGCTCCTGCAGCCGTAAAGTGACGTGTCATGTTTCTCAGTTCCGCGCCCTGTCATTTCTACATACCCCGTTTTCACATGATGCTCGAACGTAGGAAATGAATCAGATTATTCTTTGGCAAAGCAGTTTCGGAAGACAACGTTTCAATTAACGTTTCTCGCATAGTTGTCAATACGCCTTTTCTGACTAAGTTCAGAATTTATTTGTCAATAATAGGGTCGCTATGTTCGAATTTGCTATGCAGCTCTCTCTGCTTTCGTAATAGTTTCTTTGTGTAGTTACTGAATCATGGCGTATTCTTTCCATAGGAAATATTTACCATGGAGTCCGTGGTTTGCATTCTTCAGGACCTGCAGCTTAGTAGACATCTTGTAAAGACATTTTATATGTATTATTATACCAAGATGCTATTTTTTGAAACTTTATTTAAGAGTTAGACAGTTAGGCGACAACTTACTTCGGCTTGATTGCCGTCCTCAAGCGATCTGCTACTATATAGCGCTAATAGTACATAGAATTTTTGCTTTATATACCTGACTGATTTTTTAACAATGTGTTGAGTACTTACTCCCCTATCTCATTGTTGACGCTGCAGCTCTCAAATATTTCTGCGCATTGTATTTGTAGCGCAGATTGAGTTGTTTTTGTCTACATACTTTTTTCAGCAGTAGATGTTGAGTAATTTTTGTCGAAATTTTCGTTTTCTATAAATTTCACCGAAGTCAACAACGTTGTATGGTTACATAATTATGTTATTCATCTAAGTAATTGTGTAGTAGTTATGGATTCTCCGTATAGGTTTTTGTGATGACGTGATAAGTAAAGACTATTCACAAAAGATTATACAAAGAATCTATAATCGCACACAATTCCATAGATGAATACGATAAATTCGTAATCATATATGGAATGGACTGGGTTCTCTGGCCCAATTATACGATCATTGATCCGAGAAGGTTATGTTCGGCTACTTCGAGACTATTTCCAGCCATTCATGGCCTGTTCGCAAACAGTGATGGAATTTTTAAGGACGACAGTGTGCTATATCACCCGGCCACAACTGTTCGCGATCGGTTTCAAAACCTTCTGGATAATTCGAGGGAATGATTTGACCATCAGGATCTCCGGACATGAATCGCATAGAACTTTAATAAGACATGGGACATACTCGACAGCTCAGTCCGTCCACAAAATCCTGCACCGGTAACACTTTCGCACTCTCGCAACGTCGTTCAATGTTTCTCCATGGGACTTCAACGATTTGAAGAGTCAATGCCACGACCATGCCGGACAAAAGGAGGTTCGACACGGTATTAGGACGTACCCATGACTTGTCACCTCAGTGTATAACAGGACGGGAATGACAGATTTACCTATAATTTCGAGTCATAGGGTAGTTACTGTTGGTTGGTTGATTGATTTGGGGGACTAAAGGGACCAGATTGCTACGGTCATCGGTCCCTTGTAGTTACTGTTTACAATAGATAATGTCGGGATCTCCATAAAGCTTTTATGTTACAAAAATCGCAACGTTAAAAGGATGTATCGGATTACAGGAATACCTGCATGGGATAAGTGATTAGTGCCAACACTTGCAGTTAGTCCTCAACATAGATTAATGTAGCGTACAAATAGGCGAGGAGCCTTAGATTTCTCTTATTTGGTTACGATGTACAGCGATCAGCCAGAACATTATGACCACATACCTAATGCTAGCATGCCTACCTTTGGCACGGATAAAAGCGACGACGCGTCGTGGCATAGAAGCAATGAAGCCTTGGTAGGTCGCTGGAGGGAGTTGGCACCACATCTGCACACACAAATCACCGAATTACCGTAAAGTCCGTGCAGGAGGGCGATGAGCTATGTTCGGTCACGTTCCAGATGGGTTCGATAGGGTTCATATCTGGCGAGTAGGTAGGCCAGCACATCAATTGAAACTCGCCAGTGTGTTCCTCGGACCACTATCACACTCCTGGCCTTGTGACATGGTGTATTATCTTGTTGAAAAATGCTACTACCCTGCCGCCGGGAAACGTGAACATGAAGGAGTGAACGTGGTCTGAAATCAGTGTACGATACTCTTTGGCCGTCACGGTGGTTTGCAAGAACTCCACAGGACCAATGGATGCTCACATGAAGGTTCACCAGAGCATAATAGAACCTCCTCCAGCATGGTTGGTTGGTTGGTTGATTGAGGTTTAAGGGACCAAACAGCAAGGTCATCAGTCCCTTGTGTCAAATACGCGCCATTTCGCTAATGGGACATCTCAGTAAAGTCAGAAAAATAAAACGGAAAAAGGTAAAAACGTAAAAGAGCAGTCATGTTGTCACTGGTAAAAAACAAAATGAGAGAAGTCGGCAAGAGAACGAACACTATGCTGAAGCAGCATAGGCAAGACCACCTATGACGTAAAAGGTACAACTGCTAGAATGTAGAAAGTACGTATGGGAATAAAAAGACTAACCAAGCCGTAAAAAAAAGGGTAAAAACAGAGTAAAAGGGGAAGAAAAGAGGATGTCGGTCAGGGAGGGGAATCGGGAATCTCCGAACACTGCTTACAGTGGGAGACATCCAAACGCTCACCGCCCTGCCCCAACACCAGAGAGAGATTAAAAACCTTAAAACTTAGAATAAAAACCACTCTCCCAGAGGAAACCGAGAACCAGAGAGACCATCCGGGAATCGTCAGCCAACATCAAAGGTAAAGTGCGGGGGAGTCTGTACTTAGCACGCAGAGCTAAAAGAAGAGGGCATTCAACCAAAATGTGGGCTACTGACTGGAAGGCTCCACAACCACATAGTGGGGGTGGCTCATCACGCAAAAGAAAACCATGGGTCAGCCTGGTATGGCCAATGCGGAGACGACACAGTGTGGTCGAGTCCTTTCGAGAGAGGCGAAAGGAAGAACGCCACGGGCCTCGTGTCACCTTAATTGCACGAAGTTTATTAGACAGGGGAGTAGCCTCCCAAGAATTGGCCCATGACTGTGCGAAGTGGGATTTGATGTGAAGCCGTAAATCCGCTGCAGGAGGGGTTACAGAAAACGGGGGGTAAGTAACTGCTCCCCCAGCCAAACGATCAGCGAGGTCATTACCCGGGATATCCACATGGCCAGGGACCCAAAGGAAGTCAATGGAACAAGCAGCACGGTGAATATCAGCGAGATGGTCATGGATGGCAGAGACCAAGGGATGGCGCGAAAAACACCGGTCAATAGCAAGAAGGCCACTCATCGAGTCCGTACATAACAAAAAGCGGTTGTGTTGGGACTGTTTAATAAAGGTAAGGGCCTGGGAAATTGCCATCAATTCCGCAGTAAACACCCCACATGTAGGTGGCAGCAGATGACTTTCCGTTCCAACAGAGGACGTGAAGGCATACCCAACACGATCAGCAGATTTAGAGCCATCAGTGTAAAAAACAACAGCATCCCGAAACTCCCACAAAATTTGACGGAAAAAGGAACGGAACACCACCGGGGGGATGGAATCTTTCGGCCCGCGGCGGAGATCCATCCGAAGTCGAGGCCGAGGAACTAACCAAGGAGGGGTGAAGGGGAGGGAGCGAGGAAGACAGGACAAAGAAGGAAGCTGAAAATCACGGCAAAGAGACGCAAGGCGCAGCCCAACCGGTAAACCCGCCCGAGGGCGGGAGTCGGGTGGGCGACGTCCATGGTCTGGGAACAGGATAGAATAGGAAGGATGAGTGGGAGAGGAACGGATAGTGAGTGCATAAGACACCAGAAGCTGGGACCGCCGAACAGAAAGGGGGGGGGGGGGATCCCAGCTTCAACCAGGAGACTATCAACAGGGCTAGTAGGGAAGGCACCGGTGGCTAAACGGATACCACGATGGTGGACTGGATCCAGCACGTGCAGTGTGGAAGGAGCAGCTGAACCATAAACTTGACAACCATAGTCCAAGTGAGACAGAACTAGAGCACGATAAAGACGGAGGAGGAGGGAACAGTCCACACCCCAAGACTAGTGGGCAAGGAAGCGAAGGACATTGAGTTTACGGAAACATCCTACCTTCAGGAGTCTGATATGGGGCAGCCAAGTGAGCTTGTTGTCGAAAAGAAGACCCAGGAAACGAAACTGTGGGACCACAGGCAATCGTTGTGCAGCGAGATAGAGCTCTGGATCAGTGTGGATCGTAGTAGAGCGACAGAAGTGGACCACTCGCGATTTTAAAGGAGAGAATTGAAACCCGTGTGAGAGGGTCCATGCAGAGGCACGCCGTATAGCTACCTGGAGCTGCCGCTCTGCAGATGCCATCGAGGAGGAACTAACCCAAATGCAGAAATCATCCACATACAGGGCAGGGGCGACCAAGGGACCGACAGAGGCCACAAGTCCATCGATAGCAATGAGGAAAAGAAGGACACTCAAGACAGAACCCTGTGGGATGCCCATCTCCTGGGTCTGTGGAGAACTAAAAGCAGTACCAACTCGAACTCTGAATGACCGATGGATCAGGAACTGGCGGATAAAAATAGGGAGTGGGCCCCGAAGACCCCACTTATGAAGGGTAAGTAAGATGTGATGGCGCCAGGCCGTGTCATAGGCCTTGTGAAGGTCAAAAAACACTGCAACCAAATGGCGGCGCTGGGAAAAAGCCTGCCGAACTGCGGATTTCAAGCGAAGTAAATGACCGATTGAAGACCGTCCCTCTCGAAAGCCACACTGGTAAGGCGACAATAGATCCCGAGATTCGAGGACCCAATTGAGCCGAAGGGCTACCATCCGTTCAAGTAACTTACAAACAACATTGGTCAAACTAATTGGACGATAGCTGTCAACAGATAGGGGGTTCTTACCAGGCTTAAGGACAGGAACCACAATGCTATCCCTCCACTGAGAAGGGAAGTCACCCTGGAGCCAGATACGGTTAAACACCCGAAGAGGATGTTGCCGTTGTGGAGCACTGAGATGTTGAAGCAGTTGGTTATGAATGGAATCTGGGCCAGGGGCCGTATCATGAGAAGAAGATAGAGCAGAAAGAAATTCCCATTCAGTAAAAGGTTCGTCGTAAGATTCTGACTCACAAGGGGTGAAACATAAGGTGGAAGCTTCAGCCAGCTGTTTTTGATGAAGGAAAGCAGCTGGATAGGAGTCTGACGCTGACGCCACTGCAAAATGGGTCGCAAGATGTTCTGCAAGAACTAATGGGTCCGTACAAATGCCATCTGGGAGGTGAAGGCCTGGGAGGGTGGACTGCCTATGGCAACCTTGGAGAGAACGAAGTGGAGCCCATACCCGTGACAGAGCGACAGTAGAACCAAGGGAAGAAACGAACCGTTCCCAACATATCCGCTTACCCTGTTTGATTAAATAACGGGCTTTAGCACGGAGGCGTTTAAAGGTAGTAAGGCTGGCTACGGATGGGTGCCTCTTAAAGTGTTGCAAAGCTCGACGGCGATCACGGATGGCAATGGCAATGGCCGTACTCCACCACGGGACTTGCCGGCGACGAAATGGTCCAGATGAGCGCGGGATAGCAAGGTTAGCAGCGCGAACAATCGCGTCAGACACGTCACGTAGGACGTCATCAATACAACCCGACAAAGAGGGAGAAAACTCAACCTGTGCAGTGTATAGAGGCCAATCGGCGCGGTGGAAAGACCAACGAGGTAACCTGTCCATCGGGGAGCGGGAAGGGAGCGTGATAATCAACGGGAAATGGTCACTATCACAAAGGTCGTCGTGTGGCGACCAGTGTAATGAAGGGAGGAGAGAGGGAGAAGAAAGAGAAGGATCAATGGCAGAAAAGGTACCATGACCGGCACTGAAATGAGTAGGGTAGCCATCGTTAAGAAGGCACAGGTCGTGGTCTGCAATAAATTGGTCTATAAGAAGACCTCGTCTAGATGGAAAGGCACTGCCCCATAAAGGATGATGAGCATTAAAATCCCCAAGGAGGAGGAAGGGAGGAGGAAGTTGCTGAAGAAGGGTGGTTAAGGCAGCAGGTGTAAGAGTCCTGTCAGTAGGGAGATAAAGATTGCAAACTGTGACTGCAGAGTCTAAGTGGACCCTAACAGCAACTGCTTCCAATGTACTTTGGAGAGGAATCCACGTGCTAGCAATGTCTGTACGGACTAACGTACAAACGCCACCAGAAGCCCGCAAGGGTCCGACCCGATTTCGACAGAAAACACGGAACCCACGGAGGGTCGGTGAGTGAGCATCAGTAAAATGAGATTCCTGGAGAACCACACAAGCTGCAGAGTAGGACGAAAGAAAGGATTTCAATTCCGGAGGGTGACGGTAGTATCCATTACAATTCCATTGGAGAACCACAGAACGATGGTTTAAATGAGGGCTGAACACGCTAAATCCAGTCATACCGCCGGGTCCCCACCCGTCACCGACAAGGAGGTGGCGACATCCATGAACGACAGGTCAGAATCCGGTTGTGAAGTCGGGGAAGGGACCTCCGGTGACACCAGAGGCTCTTTGTCCCGGGACTTATGTTTCTTCTTCTTTTCAGGCTGAGATCGAGGAGGGCTGTGTGGCATAAAGGAGCCAGCTGCAGCAAGATCAGGAACAGAAAGAGACCAGGCGACCTGGGGGCCGACAGACCGCGGCTCTCGCGGTCGCCGCGCGGCAGCAGACCTTTGACCTGGAAGGTGCCAGGAAGGGGCATCCCGGGAGAGGCGCCCTTGACCGGCAGACTCCGAAGGAGTGGGACACTTCTCCGGCTGGGGAGGGGGAGCAGCGCCCATAGGAAAAGGTGTGGGAGCCGCAGGGGAGGGGGGAGGAGAGGGGTCCGGGATGGGGGTAAGGAAGGGGGAGGAAGGGGTGAAGATGTAACCAAGGCGTAACTAGATGTCATGGACACAGGGTGCAGTCGTGCATATTTCTTACGGGCCTCTGTGTAGGTTAAACGATCGAAGGACTTATACTCCCGTATCTTTTTTTCTTTCTTATATACTGGGCAATCTGGTGAACGTGGAGAATGACTACCATGACAATTTACACATACAGGAGGGGGAACACAGGGACTCCCCTCATGGAGTGGACGTCCACAGTCACCACAGAGAGGGTCCTGGGAACAGCGAGAAGACATGTGGCCAAAACGCAAGCACTTAAAACACCTCATAGGAGGTGGGATGTACGGCTTCACATCACAGCGATAGACCGTAATCTTAACTTTCTCAGGAAGGGTATCCCCTTCAAAGGCCAGGATAAAGGCACCAGTATCAATACGATTATCTTTAGGACCCTTCTGAACACGCCGAACAAAGTGAACACCCCGCCGTCCGAGATTTTCCCGAAGTTCCTCATCAGTTTGAAGGATGAGGTCCCTGTGAAAAATCACACCTTGTACCATATTTAGAGACTGGTGAGGGGTAATGGACACAGGAATTGTGCCAAGATGGGTACAGGCACGAAGGGCCACAGATTGGGCAGCTGAAGCAGTTTTTATCAGCAACAAACCTGACCGCATCTTGCTCAGGGAGTCCACTTCACCAAACTTGTCTTCAATGTGTTCCACAAAGAATAAAGGTTTGACACTGGTGAAAGTATCTCCATCAGTCCTGGTGCAAACTAGATAACGGGGGAAAGGTTTTGCCCCTAGACGATGGGCCTGACCCTCTTCCCAGGGGATAGCCATGGAAGGGAAGGCCGAAGGGGCAAGAGAAGCAGCACTTGAGGAATCAGTTGCACGCAGAGAGACGGCCGCAGAAGAACGGCCAGAGTTTTGGACCTGTATGCATTTCATCTGCATAGCGTCCACCCTGATACCACCCACTCCGATCAGGGCTCTCCTCACGGGCGCCACCCAGCCACAGCAAGGGTCATCTGGCACGGCGGCCATTGCCGGGAGTTCCGATGCTCCAGGATGACGAGCAACCACTCCAAGGCATGCGTGAGGTGGTCACAGCTCAGGTATCAGAAGTGTGATACCTGTGTGTTCAGGGGGCTCAACCAAAAGGGTACATAACGACCCCCCCACACGGGCTGGCTACCGTGCTGGCTATGCACCCTAGCATCAGACAACGACGTGAAAGAAAAGGTGGAATGTACTAGGAGGGCACACGTCGGAGACACTAGGTAAGGTGCTCTTCCCCAAATGGCTCACACTACGGAGGAGAAATTTTGTAATGGAGGTCAAACCCCAGAGGGGGACCAAGGAATGCCAAAAGGAGGAGATGATTACGCAACAAAGCCGGAGTGTAAAACCAACAGAACCAGGAGGATAGCGGGGGCCAACATAAGCAAGGACACCAATAGAGGGAGAGGAGAGGGCGACGGGAAAGGAGCATGGAGGGGGAAAGGAGGGGAAGGGAAAGGAAATGCAGCCCGGGAGAGAAAGAAGGCTGCAACGGCTTGGGGCCCCGTGCCCGCCATCCTCCAGCTTGTCTTCGCCCCGCAGTGCAGTTGTCAAGGAGCTGCTCCCAGGAAGACGACGGATTCCTGTCCTCCCACCGGCATGATGATGAAGGTATCGGGATTTATCAGACCATGCAACTCTCTGGCATCCAGTGGCATCCAGTGCCGATGGTCACGTGCTCATTTCACTCGTGGTTGCCGATGTCGTGGTGTTAACATTGGCACAGGCATGGATCGTCGGCTACGGAGACCCCTCGTTAGGAGTGTTCAGAGCACTTTGTGTTCAGATGCACTTGTACTCCGCCAAACATTAAAGTCTGATGTTAGTTCCCCTACAGTTCGCCACCTGTCCTGTTTTACGTCTGCCCAGCTTACTACGTTCGACATCTGTAATGAGCAGTGGTCGCCCAACTCCACGACGTCTGGCTGTGGTTCCACCTCGGTTTCGTCACGTGTCGAAGACACTAACCACAGCACTCTTCGAACACCTCCTGGTCATCACAGTCTGCCCTCCGTCAAACTCAGATGGATCGCGAACAGCAGGCTCGCTGATGCTACATGCATCTTGTGTGTGTGTGTGTGTGTGTGTGTGTGTGTGTGTGTGTGTGTGTGTGTGTGTGGAGCTCACGAGCGGCCAACGCCGAGGTTATCAGCGACCTTACATGTATTAAAAGAAACGAACGTGCATAGAATGTCAGACTGCTGTCATGCAGTGAGGAGGAAACCTATAAAATGACACTCATTCACTCACTCCCAGTCCACTCTCGCTGACCCGCACAATCACACAGGCCTCACTATAAAGGAGAAGGGTGAAAGGTGCTACTCCTGGTATTAAAACAGAAATAAAACCTCAGAAGACCAAAAAGGAATGCACAAGAATATATGATTGGCTTACCACGTACGAAAAATGTGGGTGAGCCATTCACTCTGTTAACACCATTAAGAACATCTCCCTAATTTTTTTTAAACAATTTGGACACATCACAAAATCTTAAAACTCTGACTACATTCGTTTCAATGTCACTTAGAGACAGAGAGAGAGAGAGAGAGAGAGAGAGAGAGAGAGAGAGAGAGAGAGAGAGAGCATGTATGCCGTCAAATCTGCTGCTGTTCTCTGGACCGAAACTAAAATACAGTCTAGTAAAATGTGGCGCATAATTGTCTGTACGCCACAAGCATGACACATTGGAGGATACTCTCGCCAGAACGAAAAGCCACGCTTCATAACTGTGGCATATGCGAAGACGAGCCATCAGGACCCCATCCCATCTTTGTGGCCGAAAGGAGGTACGCAACGGCCGCATAGCGGGCTTTACTTCACGCGGCTTGTTATCAGTCACCTCCAGCCACTCGCCTTCTCATCAACGTGGTTCACGTAGCACTGACGAGGTATGTGACGGCTGATGCTGCTCCCACTAGAACAATCTAACAGTCTTCTTGCCTGTTTATACACAGTGCAAGACAAACTTCAAGTTCTGAACAAATCATTTGTCCTGTGCAAGTCTTCCTGCATTTCGACACAGTCCTTTGGCACTGCGGTCTTTTACCCTACAAAGCTTTGTGGAGCTTCCAACGTTATCTCTTGTAGACAGTAACAACCCTACAACAACAAAAAATTACACCTGTCGATTTTCGTCCCACCGTCGTAACTTCATTGTTCTACAGCAGAAAAGACAAATACTCGTGGCCACATATTGCCACGGTGGTAGGGGTCACTACCACTCAGTTACACTATTACATTTCATGGCAAGTGTTTAAATTTGACGTAAATGTACTGCACATTAAGCACGTCGAAATTCCCTGAATTTTAATAAAATTACACATGGAAGAGCGCGGTACGGCTAATGTGATAACGCACATCTAAGTTTTTCCGTGCGAGTTCTGGTATCTTTCATAAAGTTATTCAGTATTGTGTTGCCACATCGTGGGATAATGTTGTAAAGCATAATGCCAGCCTGTGGATGCAATAGCAAGCAATGTATAGTTATTTTCGAGTATGAAAGTACAACCAACATTACTAGGGAGACAAAAATGCACCCCAGGCATGTGGCGCGTGCGTTACGATAGGGACCACAGCCATGATGTGAGCGATCAATCCTATCCGGTAAGAATTCCGTACCACACAACAGTACTCTAGAAGAGAACTGACAAGCACTCTGTAAGGCAGTCTCTTTAGTAGACTTATGACATGGCAATAAAACAGTCTTTGCTTCACCTGTCTACGGGACCTAAATGCTGTTGTCGAGCATGATCACGATCTTTGTATGTACAAATGTTATTTAGAAATGTATCGTTGTTATTTCTAACTTAAATGCAGAATGTCATAATGCAATGGATGAGGGGATACACTGCAAATGGAACAGATGAAATCTGTGTTACGCAACTGCCTCCATTTACTACTTTATTAGATTTGTTGCATATTCTAAGTATTATGGCAATAAAATGCAGTCCAAGGCATAATTTTTATGCTCGTGCCAAGAAAGAATGGACAGGGGTCGGAGGAGACACGGACAAAAGTTGAGAGAGAGAGAGAGAGAGAGAGAGAGAGAGAGAGAGAGAGAGAGGCAGGGTTGCTGGTGTTTCTAGGTTCAAATGGCTCTGAGCACTATGGGACTCAACTGCTGTGGTCATTAGTCCCCTAGAACTTAGAACTACTTAAACCCAACTAACCTAAGGACATCACACACACCCATGCCCGAGGCAGGATTCGAACCTGCGACCGTAGCAGCAGCGCGGCTCCGGACTGGAGCGCCTAGAACCGCACGGCCACCGCGGCCGGCAGGGTGTTTCTAGGTGCTGTGCTGGTATATTTTGGTGAAGAAGCGGATGTGCAAACTTGCAGTGAGAATGCTTTCTGGATATTCTTATTACGAACTACGAGTCAGTGATGTACAGCTTAGTACCCTTATCACAGGCCCCATGACTTTGAGGGAGGTACAGTTTCCAACCTATGTAAGAGCTGTCTCAGCACAGCCCATCCATACCACTGGTCACAAATGCAGGTGCAGGTGTGTGCTATCATACCCTACAGTACGTGTCTATTACACAGCAGTGTTATATTAATGCTAGGGAAGGCAGCCACTACCAAGTGCGCTGCACTGTTTATCACATACTACACATTATGGGTGTTTGTAGTTAAACACATGGTTGAACTGTGCTATTAAACACGATTCAGTACTCCTCAGAGAGGGGAACACGTGAGCCCTGGTTGTGTGCTCGTGCCAGGAGATACAGGTGGCTGCTGGTTCTACATGCACTCAGAAAATGGTCACATGGCTGCTGGTGGTCGCAACTGTTGGCTGTCGGCACGGCAAGGGCCCAGTAACCTCTGCAGTTGGTAGGAGGATAATTGCTTCCAGCAGACCCAGTTCCCTGATGCAGGACATGGTGAGATGTGTGCTAATTTCTTAGAACTGCGGCTGTCACACCCAAATGCAGGTAACCCTGCAATGAATCGACTTCCTCACATATACGTATAGTGGAGTCCCACAACCATCGGCTAATTGTGCACCGGCCAGTAGCAGCTAGTAAGAAATATTACACAGCCGAGTCAGGCTCCAGGGATCAGTAAACTGGCTCTCCCCCACAGGCACATGCACTGCCGCTGACCATCCCCTCAGAGGCTGGTGCGAGTCACATGTGGCGAGGTGATGTGATGTGCAGCCTTAAACGCCAAGTGGTGCAGCACAGCTATATTTTGTAGTCATCTGGTCTACAATTATTTCAGGGATAGTTCTGCATGGTGCAGATGGCAGAGCTGCAAATAAAAATAGTGGCATTGTAAAACAATCAAAACTGTTAATCAATTAATTATGGAATACTTTCTATATCCCCAGGACTGCCATCACCACTAGATAAGCGCAGGTGGGTAAGTTTCGCCATCTTCTCACAATTTTTGAAACTATTGTAACCGTGGGGATACGCCATTCTTATCATTAACCAAAAGCCCAAGTAGTCTACAGCACTCAAATTAATTGGGGCTGGGATAGGCGGAAGGGGGTCGTAAATAATTCTTTTGTTCCCTGACAGTTGGCCTAAAGGCGAGGGGATCACAAATTTTTCTCCCAGAACCAACAGGAAAACTGCCCTAGAGGGAGAAGGGGTGACAGGGTTGCAGGTCATTAATCACTGTGCCAGACCAGCAGAGCCCCAATATGACAGTTGTTATTTTTCTTCCTTAATGTGTGTCCCTGATTGTTGTATCTGGTGCTTCAGAAGTATTTTATTTCTAAGTGAGAAAACCGCGTGGTAATTACGCAGAATGGAATCTACCACTTATCCTGGTTATTGTAATAGAGTCCAGTCCAAAGATTAGTTTGATGGAGCCCTCCAAAGTATTCTATCCTGTGCAGACTCTTTCACCTCTGTATAACAGCTGCTTATCATTGTCAAGCCTTTGTCTACCTTTCAAATTTTACCAGTCAAATCCCTTTCATTGCCAAATTACCTATTTTTATGCTTTTCATAGCCACTTTTCCTAATTTAAACCCATATGCATTACCTCACTCATTCTGACTACATTCGATAGTGCTCTTTTTACTTTTTTATATTCGTCTTGTAATTTATTTTCAAGATACTATCAATTCCATTACACTGACCTTTCAAGTCCTTTGCTGTCTTTGACAGAATCTCAATGTCCTTTTATTTTTTATTCCCGAACTTAAATTCCCTTTCCATTTTTTTTTAATTTCCTGTACTCCTTGCTGATTGTACAATTGAAGAATACCGAGGTAGGGTGCTACCACGTCTTAGTCACTTCCCAGTAACTACCTCGATTTCAACAATAGTGTGTGCGGTGTGATTTCTGTCCAATTTGTCAATCTTCCACTCCATTTTATCTGTCACTACTTTAGAATTTCAATAAGCACATTCTAGTCAACAAGGTCGAAAGTATTTTCTAAATCTGCAAATGAGTATATGCACCTAGGACACAAAATTAGTCACCTTCCCAGCCACACCAACCACCTCTCCCAGAGACCGCGTCCACCCTTGATAATGGCTTCAGTTTGGTAAGTAAGGGAGTGCATAAGATTTTAGATACATGCCATATCCTACTGAAGCCACTCAATGATGGTTAGGTGTCGTAGAGCTATCAAACTGCGGTAATATTGATTCATCTGTCTTTTCAAATAGCCTCAGACATTTACAATGTAATCAATATTGGACAACTTAACCGGCCAACTAAAATACAATAGGGTGTCGGAGTGTTCGTAAAGCTAGGAACAAACATATGTACGCTCTATGAACGTGGCTGTTATCTTGGAAGACTGTGCCCACAGCACATCAGGAACTAGAGAATGTTGAAATAATGTTCTCATTGTAACTCTCAACCGTCTGTTTCAGTTTATCAAGATTTCACTTCCTTAATTTCCTAATGTTTCTGCAATTTCTTCGGCTTTAGTATGCCCTTTATACCCAGTAATCGTCAAGAGTTCAGTCATATAAATGTAGAGATTCTGAATTACAAAACCTGGTTTCTAAATATCTACTACCGTTAACTGATCAATCTGAAACCTCTTGGTATAAAGGTATTGAATAATCACTCATGTCGTTATTGAATTTTTTCATCTCTTTATCGTCTGCTGAGTTGTGTGTACAATTTGTAGTTTGAAATGTTCTCTTCGTTCATTCTCGGAGGTGCATTGGTGTAGCACGAATCACAATCGCTGTCGCGCCCAGAATCACATACTGTTGCGAGACATATTGTATTGCTATGTAGATTTAATTGGAAACTTTTTTAGGGGGATCTGGCTTAACCATCTGCAATGCTACACTATTAAATCATTATATGTAAATTGGGGGGGGGGGGGGGGATCACTGTTGTCAGCTGCAGCGGGATATTAAGAGGAGTCCGCGGCGAAGAGCGAAAATGCGTATCGGACCAGGATTTGAACCCGAGATCTCCTGCTTACTAGACTGGTGCGTTAACCACTGCGCCATCCGAGGGACAGCGTTATCGCAACTGCACGGACTATTTCTATAGGCCCCACGGCCGATCCACACACCCACCGACACCCACCTATCCGTATATACTGTTAAATCAGCCTAAGTAAGGGTCTCTAGTCTCGCTTTGACTCGCCTAACATGGTTAATATCACACTACTCCTAAAGTTAACTAAAGCCCTGTAGCTATTTTCAGAAAGATTCCGAGACTGACCACCAGAAAACGTTACCACTAATGGTTCATACACAGTTTCCAACTGGTTTTGCCTTTAATTTCCATAACAAAACAGAATAAAGGTTTAAAGTCAGCGAGGGGGACATTCCAACAAAAACACCACACACAAATTTCCCCAGAAACTATTACACTTTTTCAGATACTGGTTTCGCGGTCTATTTTAATGGCTCTGCAGTGCCTCAGCCACATTCCACGACAGTGCACAGGAACACGCCTTCAATGTCTGTTGTATTTTCATACTTTAAAAAGTAACGTCGTTAACCACGAAGGATTAGTAACTACTGACTCCGAAATGATAACCAATATAAAACTTAACATCCGCCCTGTTTCCCTCCTACACCATCTAGAGTAGTCGACCGTCTCTTTCGATTCCCTGAGCTCAAAACCGCTCCACGACATTGTTCAACACATAGCTCTTTCAGCTAATCAGGCTCATGAACAGAATTCAGGCATTTTCAGTGATCATTCTGTGCTTTGTAGATATCTGCCATGCGGAGGACGCGAGTTAGATTCCCGGTACTGCAAGGACTTTTCCCTGGTAGGAGGACAGGTACGGGAAGTACTTAGCCTCGTGGTGCCAACTGAGGAGCTACACGAAAGGAAGTAGCGGTTCCAAAGTCTGTAATGATGGCGAAACAGCACGGAGAACGGTGTGCTGACAGCATTCTCTGCACACCGCATCCACACGACGCCGAATGGCATAGGATGACACTGCGGCCGGCATCACTTGGGCCTTCAGGGCCTGGACGAGGAGCGCGTTTTATTTCTTACTCCTGATAACACAACTTCTGTAAAAAAAAATTGCCCTTTCAAACCATAACTCTCTTTTCAGTAATTGCTGGAAAACAGCTATTATCCTAGGAAAAACAGACGCTCTGAAACTAGCCTCGTGGGTGTCGACGAAATTAATAATGATCACAGAGAGACTGATCCACCAGCTCCAGGCCGAACCAAAACCCCTGCCCACACATACTGGAAACGGCGAACAGGACGAGACGACGGGTGCGGCCATTAAACGTCATACCACTTTTAATACTAACGTGTGTCGTAACTTTGAGCCTATCTTGCTGCTGATAACCCGTTAACTATGCTGTTTATATTACGCTACACATTCTTATTTTCTTGTTCATTGTTGGACCTCCTGTAGTATTCTCTTTGATTTTGTGTTCTAAATCTGTTATCTTCTGATGCGGTCTTTCAGCAACGGCACTTCCCCGATTTCCACTGTGTCTTCCTTCAATCTATCGATTTCTCTTTTCAAGTTTTCTAACCAGCCTTCCCACTTAAGTCACCTGACGTTCAACGACTTGACCTAGGAGAGTGCCGCCATCTGTTAACATTGAACCTGCACGTTCTTGGCGAACACAGCGGCTCCAATTTCACCTTTGTTTTCAGGTGTGTCGTTATTTTAACATAGCGAGGCCATGTTGCCTAAGACTACTAGACCCATGCATCTATTGAAAATCCTGATGCCAGCTTTCAAGCTTTCAGGAACCACAAGTTAAGCCTGTCCTCTCCACAGATTACCGATGGACAGAATCGTGAAATTCATAGAATCGAGTATTCTGTTTTCAAAAATCGAGAACTTATAGGCGAACATTCTAGTTACTAGGAGCGCCGTACGCTTCAGCTACGCTACCGACTGTACTCACATTTCTCGGAAGTGTCTAATTTGCCTTTAGACATTACGTGGGATTTCATGACATGCACTGCCTCTCTAAAGAAATTATCTCTATGTAATACATACAAAACTACGTCCGTTCCTTAAGTTGGTTTTTCGGCTGACAAATTTTTCTACTAAAACAAAAAAACTACTGTTTTTGAATTTGCGTGCTTTCTTTGCTATGCTATCTTTTTCATACTAATTTCTGGAAATTATTGGGTAAAAAACTGATTACTTCCCTTATTATAGACTAACATCGACTTTTGACGATGACATAGCTTTATTCTCGTTGTTGGTGACGTCTGTGATAAGTATCCGTAATTAAGTAATCCAGTGCACATCATTTGAAACGTTTGCTGGGGAAAAATGCGGTCGCTGGGGAATTTGTCAGGGAAAGCGTTTACGAATGTAAATGACAACGGCAAAATTTCCAGAAAATAGCACTGACGAGATAATTATAATTAGCAGAAGGGAGAGAACCAATGTGAAGACCTGTCACTAAGGCGAAGAGGGATCAGTCTGAACAGCAGTGGTCATTGGCTGAAAGATTAAGAGTTAAATGATTTTCGGGAATCAAGCAGTCAGGTTCTCGGCTTCGGAGGTGTACTGGGCGAATTTCGTGTCCTGTGTGGTGTGAAGTTAATATGATTTTTTAAAGTGAGGGTTCTGATTTATCCTACACGTGTCGCAGAATTGGCCAGCAGGCCTTGCGTTACACTGAACGGCAAATGCAATCTAGAAAAAGCTTTCATTATACTAAAGGACGTGGTTAAGTTTTCTTAAAACTGAAAGTGTGGCAGAGAAAACATTGGCTTCTCTTTGAAACAACTGAGTGGAGGGGTTCTTGGTCCTTTGGGTGTAGCGACAAGACTGAACGGAACGAAAGCTTGCAGTTATGTCAATAGTACCGTCTAAACACGTTAAAAAGAAGTGTTCGATGGAGTGAATTAACTCTAGGATGCATGGTGCCGAAATACACATGAATACATGAATGCATATGCAGGGCCTCATAGGCCCTGCCCTAATTTAAAATTTTCCTCTTTTCATATAATCATTCTTTGGAGTTAAATTTATTTCTGTCAATTTTATTGTCATATTGAAAGACTCTTAAGATACAGTAACAGGATCTGGTGGGTCTGAGTAACATTTTATTAATTTTTTAAAAACTAAGAGTGAATTTTATTAGTTACATCCATTTACATACAATATATACAAATAATTTTAGTAATTCACTTACAAGTTGCAGTTTACATTTTATAACATTTATTACGACCAATTTCTTCAATTAAAAGATACTCATTCACAATATCATGTATATAGGCAATATTTTGACAAAAAGTTGTTATTCATTGTTCACATAAAATTGCATTTTCTTAGTTTTCAACATGTGACAAACAAGAAGCACATAGAACGCCACTATGATCCTTACAAATGTTCATTTTACATTTAATGCATGTCATAGCACTTTTCCTGTGTTTATTACATGGAGAATAATTGCATATTCTTTTTCCTGAAACAGGTAGTTGGTTCGGCAATATGACATCTTTTTGAACACCACATCTTTGTATGGCATCAACGATTTTCTTTGGAAGATTAGGGATCTGAATACGAAGTTCCACAAGTGGTCTCACCATTTCCGCTGCTAAATCTCTTAGGAACAAACGCCTTTTATCACTTCTTCCACTATGGTATGTCAGATGTTGGGCAGAAAATAAAATTTCACCGTTCATTGCTGCGACGTCCATCATGTTCATCCATAATGCAAATGGCCATCTTCTTGTTTGTCTCTTGCAAGTGTAATAACGAATTTTCTGGTCCATTTGATCTACTCCACCCTTCGTAGAGTTATAGAACTTTATTATATCTGGTTTCTTTTTTGCATGAATTTCATCAGTGTTTCTGTAGTGATGCATTGTGCTAATGAGAACTACAGACTTTTTCTTTTTGGGAACATAACTCACCATTGTAATGTCACCTCTAAATGCAAACAAAGAGGAATGAATCGTTCTTGTGGCAGATGGTTTCATCTCATTTTTTTATTGTTCCCACCACTGTAATTTGCTTCTGAAGCATCTCATCTGCCAGCTGCATACTAGTAAAGAAGTTCTGAACAGTAATATTTTTGGATGATCCTTCAATGCTTTTAGCAAGATCTTTCACCATATTCAGTCCAAGATTTTTCTGAATAGGTTCATGGGGCTTCCTTCCCGTGTAAACAATTCCCTTCTAAAGCATATGCAGATGTAGCATCACATAACCAAAATATTTTTATGCCATACTTGGCTGGTTTAGAGGGCATATACTGGATGAAGCTGCATCTTCCACTAGCTGGGACTAGCTGTTCGTCAACTGTGAGCGAATCATTGGGGATCATTCTATTTCGACACTTGTCAAGAAATAGTTCCCATACATAGCGAACAGCTGCAAGTTTGTCATCAGCAGATCGAGCTTCACGGGTACGCCTGTCATCAAATCTAATCATTCTCCTTATATCCTTGAATCTATTTACTGACATGGTGGCCTTTTATGTAGGATTTGCCTTTTCATCCAAGAATAATTCTCTAAGAGGGACATACCAACTCTTCTCAACACCAGAAAGCAGTAAAAGACCAAGAAAGCCCTCCATTTCAGCAAGCGAAACGTTTTTCCACATTTTACCACGGAAAGTAGCCACTCTTCTGCCTTCAATATTTGTGCAGTTGATGATTTTCTCTATTTCCTTGGAGATGAAATAGTCCCAGGCATCCTTAGGTTTACAGGTTTTCAAACCACGGGCTGGGCCTGGTACCTTCTTTACGATATTATGGACAGGCGTAAGAAAAGTTGCAGGAGGATCTAATTTCCAAATCGTTCCATTACGACTAATGTATGTTGGTCTTCTGTCCCTTTTTGTGGTGGTTCTTCATTTTCAGACTCTGATGAAGTAACATTATCGGAACGACTGTCATCTGCCTAAATATTCACATCTTCAGGTTCATTGGCTGACTCTTCACTACTTGCATCTTCAAAAATATTTCCTTCCTCGCAAGAATCATCTTCTTCAAACCACTGAGCTACAACACTTTCAAAATTAGCTGCATTTGCACGTACTGACTCTCTTGTTTTGCGTGTCGAAGCCATAGCAAAAGGCGTGTCGCACGACCAGCAGCTTGTGCAGCACTAAACGAGTCATATTCTTAACAATATGGGCCTTGCAGCAACAAACAAACTACAGTAACAATGAAGATGACAAGAGCAGCAGAGGATAACTATACTATGCAATAATAAAACATTTGATAGCAAAAAGATCAATAATACACCGACATCGCCAATATGTGAAAGTAGTGTGTATTATTTTTTAGTTATACTATTATTACTACGGCTACTGCTGCTGCTGGCACTCCTTTTGCTGGAATTACCACTACAGTTGTTGTTGAATTAATAACTGCTACCAAACAAATGTTGAAGACAATATAGGCTAAAGAACGTTTATAAATGTGTGAGGGCTTCTAAAGTCCTGCTTATGCATTCACGGTGTATGCGTAAACGTATTGAATTATACGAAAAAACTTAAAAAGGTATCTCGTTCAGGCTTGATAGGAGGAATGTCATAGTGTTACTGAAAGATTATTGGAAAGCAGTTTGAAGTCAAACAAAAATTTACAGGTTTGTTTTTTTTTTTTTTTTTTTTTTTTTAAATGAAGACATACAAGGGCCTCTGAGGCCCTGTATATGCATCCTAGGGTTAACGAAGCGCAAGATAAATGTAGACCAAATGTGATTCAATATTTCGGTGTGGAACAATTCAGTTGTGATGGAGACGAAGAGAATATATGAACGGTGATACAGAAGACTCGTTTTGTATAGGACACACTTCGAAAAAACGCATTCAAATAAAAAAGGTGAGTGATTGTAGAGTGGAGTTAATAATTGTAATGCGCAACAATTTTAATTTTGTGTTTCGTTACTTCCTGGTAAGAATCCCACACCACACAACAATATTCCAGCGGATACGGACATACGTCGTATAGGCAATCTCTTTAGTAAACCTGTTGCATCATGTACGTGTTCTTCCAATAAAAATAAGTCTTTGGATTGCCTTCCACACAACATTATCCATGTGGTCGTTCCAATTTAAGTTGTAATTCCTAGGTATTTAATTAAACTGAGAGCGTTTAGATTTGTGAGATTTATCCTTTAACCGAAATTCAGCGGATTTCTTTTAGCACTCATGTGGATGACCTCATACTTTTCATTATTTAGGGTCAAATGACACTTTTCGCACCATACAGATATCTTGTCAAACATTTTTCAACTGATTTGATCTTATAATGACTTTACTAGACGGTAAATGATATCACACCTGCGAACAACTTAAAGCTTCGCAGATTCGTCTCCTAAATCGATTATATACGTTAGTAACAGCAGAGCGCAAACACCACTTCCGTAGGGAACACCAGTTATCACACCTGTTTTACGGGATGACTCCCCGTCAATTACTGCGAACTGTAACCTCTGACAGGAAATTACGAATCCATGCGCACAACTCAGATGATACTCCATGGACACGGAATTTGATAAGCCTATTTTGAGTTTGGCATAAAAAGCTTTTGGAAATCTAGAAATATGGAATAAATTTGAAATCTCCTGTCGATAGCACATATCCATTACTTCGTAAAAATAAAGAGCTAGTTGTGTTTCACAATAGCAATATTATCTGTATAACTTTCCAAGCTTTAGGGACGGATCTTTCGACAAGCTAGTTGCATGTCACTGTTATGTACGGAGCTATTATATCAGCATACTGTGAAAGGAATCTAGCTGTTATACAATCTGGACCGGAAGCCTTGTCTCTATTAGTTGATTTGAGCTGCTTCGTTACACCGACAATATCTGCTAAGTTACTCACGATGGTAGCAGTTCTAGGTTCGATTTCTGCAATATTTACTTCGTCTTCTTTGGTGAAGGAATTTTGAAAAACCGTATTTAATAGAGCTGGGCGTAAAATACTCGCATTCGAACGGGTTCGAGATTTCCAGGTACGTTGCAGCGTTGGATACACTATAGGGCCAGTTCGAACAGTCGTGACATTTGTCTCGCGCTGAGCGAAGGCAAGGAATGTGCAAGAAACTACGAACCAGCCAAAACAGTAAGCTATGGCTCTGGTTATTATTTGACAATTTCGTGATGCACTGGAGGAAATAGCGTTAAAGCCTATTACTGCACTTCCTTCTGTGTTTGAGCAAATTTACCATTCGAGTTCTCATACGTTACCGGTACGTATGGTTATACGAGGATCTGCAGCGAACTGACGCATGGTGCACGGAATGGCAATTGAATCTCAATGTAGACAAGTGTAATGTGCTACGAATATATAGAAAGATAGATCCTTTATCATTTAACTACAAAATAGGTCAGCAACTGGAAGCAGTTAATTCCATAAATTATCGAGAGCTACGCATTAGGAGTGATTTAAAATGGAATGATCATATGAAGTTGATCGTTGGTAAAGCAGATGCCAGACAGATTCATTGGAAGGATCCTAAGGAAATGCAATCCGAAAACAAAGGAAGTAGGTTACAGTACGCTTGTTCGCCCAATGCTTGAATACTGCTCAGCGGTGTGTGATCCGTATCAGATGGGGTTGATATAAGAGGTGGAGAGGATCCAACGGAGAGCAGCGCCCTTCGTTACAGGATCATTTAGTAATTGCGAAAGCATTACGGAGATGATAGATAAACTCCAGTGGAAGACTCTGCAGGAGAGACGCTCAGTAGCTCGGTACGGGCTTTTGTTGATGTTTCGAGAACATACCTTCACCGAAGAGTCAAGCAGTATATTGCTCCCTCCTACGTATATCTCGCAAAGAGACCATGAGGATAAAATCAGAGAGATTAGAGCCCAACAGAAGCATACCGACAATCCTTCTTTCCACGAACAATACGGGACTGGGAGAGAACCGATAGAGGTACGAAAGGTACCCTTAGCCACACACCGTCAGGTGGCTTGCGGAGTATGGATGTAGATGTATACAAATACTGAATCGTAAGTAAGAGTAAGACGAAAATATTGTCCTCCAAAAAATATTATTTGACTGAATCTCGTATAATATTTTAATTGTTTATGAGAGGCGGTAATGATTTGTCAAGTTAGTTGCAAGTGAGCAATTCAATCCCTGTTAACATATGAGAGTAACAGATAAAAACTTAATTTTTATCAGTTTGAAAGCAGGGCGGCAATATTCAGATAAACCAATCAAAATTAAATCCAAACAAAAGAAATATATTGTAATAAAATGATTGTAATTTTTATGGCGAGAATGAATTACAGCACCAAGCCCCGTCTTGGAAACGGCACCATCATACGTCACTGGATCGCGCAACGGTCGAAAGATGGAGAACTGTAGGGGATCATGATTGCCATCTTGTGTTTATTTACTTATTCGTTGCCGATGTTACACGTGACCTGCACCCTGGAAGATATTTCAATTCGTGTTACACATTTATTTTTATTATTAAAAACCACAGGCATGAAAAACGCTGAAGTTGGTCGCTGTGATAGTACCAACAAAAGTCACTAAATGGCGGACTGATCAGAAGGTGGAACAGAACCAGATATTTCCGTAACTGTTACCTGAACTGTTCGAACAGTTCCAGTCCTGTTCAAACACAGCCCTACTATTTAGTAACTCCGTTTTAGTGGCACTGTCATCTATCTGGGATCCTTACCAGGTAGGACAGATAGAAGAAATGATAAGATCCAGGAATAACGGGGCGTTTCGTCACGGGATCGTTTAGCAGGCGCGAGAGCGTTACGGAGATTCTCAACAAACTCCATTGGCAGACGTTACAAGAGAAGCGTTGTGTATCACGGAGAGATTTACTATTGGAATTTCAAGCGAGCACTTTCCGGAAAGAGTCTGACAACCTATTACTCTCCAGGACACACGGTTCGCGTAATGACCACAAGGCAAAAAGTCGACAAAATAGAGCCAGTACAGAGGCTTACCGATATTCATTCATCCCACGCGCTATTCGCGAGTGGAACAGGGTTGGAGGGCTCAGTTAGTGGGACAAAACAACCCTCCACCACACACCATTAGGTGGCTTGCGGAGTATGATACGGATGTAGATGAATAATACCACGCTGTAGTACAGTGAGTGTATTGACTGTCTTTGCCGCTGGTGTACTTCACGTACGAACAGAATCTCTTTGGATTTCCTGCCAGATTTCGAGAAAGGGTTTGTTTGCGGAAACCGTTGAAAGTACCCTGCACTGAAGTTAGCGCTGAATTTCGAGCTTCTGTAAAACTTCGCCAATCTTGGGGATTCTGCGTTCTTTTAAGTTTGGCAAGCTTTTTCGTGTACCATGAAGGATCAGCTCCGTCATTTGTTTATTTGGTATAAATCTCTCAACTATCGTCAATACAATTTCTTTGAATTTAAAACACACTTGGTATAAGCTTTCATAGGTAGTTCAGAAGCAATGGAGGCTGTCTATTAGAAAGGCGACGAGCGGTTTTTATGTGCTTTTCTGAAGAGATGTATTTTGCATTTATTTTTGGTGGGTTTGATTGTTACGGTATTTAGTCTCGGCTCAACAACCTTGTGGCCACTAATCGCTGTACCTGTCATAATGCTTCCCATTTGCTCGCGATTATTTGTTGCCAAGAGATCGAGAATGTTTTCGCAACCACTTACACTTCGGATGGACTCCTGAACTAATTGATTAAAATAATTTTTGGAGGAAGTATTTAGTACGATCTCTGACGACGTTTTATGCTCACCACTTTCATTAAGTTTTACTAGCCTCAAAACGAACAGTACCTGGCTCCTCAAAACAATGCGCTACTGACTGCCTGAATTTACACTTAATTACGAGATGCGACGTAAATCTCTGCTCTACAGAAGCAGAAAGCTCTGAGATATTTCGCGATTCATGAAACGTATATCAGAAACACAGGTTACGCGCCATACTCGAGTGTTTACCGTTGTCCCTAATGAGGTCGAATTTGATTGACAGTGAAGTTATCTGGTCGTGTAAAACAGTCTAGGTGAAATCAATTTTCTTGGAGGTTTCTACTAGCCACCCGATTCCGCTGTTACAGTTTTAGAGTCACAGACAGAAAGTCCACTGTTAGTAGTGCGGAAATAACCAGATGTAATATTAGTTGGAGGAGTATAGACTGGGACATCAATGGATTCATTTCAGGGGGTACACGTCACTTGCCATGTTCTTTAGAACACATTCTCCAAAAACGAGTCCTGAGCAGCTAGTTCGACAGCCCACACGCAATGGAGCTATTTTAGACCTCGTAGCTACAAACAGCCCCGGCCTAATCGACGGCGTCAGAATAGAAACAGGGATTATTGACCGCAATATCATATCATATTTAAGTTAATGAAGCAATCAAGAAGGCAAGGAGAGTATTTCTGCTAGAAAGAGCACATCCACTGAGGCAATGAATTGGTCAATTCATTGCAATTGAGTCCCATTACGATGGACGTAGAGGAAGTATGGGTAAAGTTTAAACTCATTCCAAATTATGCTCTGGAGAAGTATATGCCGAGTAAGTGAATTATGAATTGGTTTAACAATGAAATTCGAAAATTACTTGAGTAGAGTCTGTCGCACTCTGGGTTCAAAAGAAAGGATATAAAAAGCAGACTAGCAGTCAAAAAGGGCATTCCTGGTCGAGAGAAACCTACTAGCGTGAAACATAGGTCTTAAATTTGAGGAAGACATTTCTGAGAATGTGCGTGTGGAGCACTGCATTGTGTAGTAGTTAAACATGGACTGTGTGGAAACGGAAAAGAGAATCGAAGTATTTGAGCTGTGGTTCTACAGAAGAATGTTGAAAATTAGGTGAAACGATAAGGTAAGACATTAGGTTCTCCGCAGAACCGGCGAAGAAAGGAATATCTGGAAAACACTGACAAGAAGAAGGGGCAGGACAATGTTGAGAAATCACGGAATAACTTGCGTGATCCTAGAGAGCTGTACAGGAACACAGAGATTGGAATACATCCAGCAAATAATTGAGGACGCATGTTGCTGGCAAGTGCTACTCTTGAGATGAAGAGGTTGGCACAAAACAGGAATTCGTGGCAGCCGCCTCTAACCAGTCAGAAGACAGGCCCCTTACTTATCATACATTTATCGTAAATATCTCGTTCAGTGCTAAGTCCCAAGTGACCGGGAAAGAGCTCAGGTGACTCCTGTATACAGGGTGAAAGGTATTTAAACCGACAAACTCTGGGAGGTTGCAGGGGACATCAAAACAAATATTTTCCCTAATGTCATTTTTTCCTATGAGGAGTATTTAAACCGGTAGAGGAAGATTTCTCTGGCGGCAAGTTAATTAAACCAACAACCACTTTTCCATTTTTTTACGACCGAGAGACAACACATTAACACAACCCAATTTCAGTTACAGTAGATTTTCAAAAATGCCTCCATTGACACGTAAACAAAAGTTAAACCGTCGGATCATGTTCTGTCTGACACGGGCAAAAACCCCAGGAGTATCCTGAATTGTTCCTGCTGTTGCTACTATCCGGGCAACCAGATCCTCTTCTGATGTAACAGGAGTTGCTTAAACAAGGTTGCGCATCTCTCCCCACACAAACAAGTCGAGAGGAGACATATCTGGGGATCGAGCAGGCCATGCTACAGGACCACCTCTGCCAATCCACGTTTCTGGGAACAGTTCAAATGGTTCAAATGGCTCTGAGCACTATGGGACTTAACTTCTGAGGTCATCAGTCCCCTAGAACTTAGAACTACTTAAACCTAACCAACCTAAGGACATCACACACATCCATTCACGTGGCAGGATTCGAACCTGCGACCGTAGCGGTCGCGCGGTTCCAGACTGTAGCGCCTAGAACCGCTTGGCCACCATGGCCGGCTCTGGGAACAGTCTCCAGCAATTCTGGTAATGCTGTGTCGAGAAAATTGTAATAGTGCTTGCCATTTAATGTCCTAGGTAGCAGTCCCCAACAACATCGACCCACACATTAACGAAGAACCGCACTTGATGAGCGCTAGTAGCTGTGGCATGTGGATTATCCTCACTCCAAACATGCGAATTGTGCATATTGATGACTCCATCACCCCCTAACGTTGCTTCATCGGTGAACAACACAGAGGATGGAAATTTAGGATGCATTTCCTACTGTTCCGGATGCATTTCATACTGTCCCAGGTACCACTGCGAAAACTGTGCTCTGGGTGGATAATCAATTGGTTCCAGGTTGTGGACACGCTGTAAGTGAAATGGACGTAACAATTGCTCTCGAAGGACTGTTCTTACATTCGTCTGATTCGTCCCCATGTTACGTGCAATTGCAAGAGTGCTGATTGAAGGATCCCGCTCCACATGTTGCAAGACAGCTTCCTCAATTTGCAGCGTTCTTACCGTGCGACGGCGACCCTGTCCATGTAATCTGCTAAATGATCCGGTCTCACGCAGACATTGATACACAGCAGCAAAGGTCGTATGATGCGGGATACGGCGATTAGGATATTGTTGTTGATAAACCCGCTGTGCAGCTCGACCATATCAGTGTACTCACTCCAGGTGTATCGCTCCATTAGTAAACAGAGACAATGCACTACTACACTAGTGGACAGCAGTTTCCTACAACTGAAGAGCGTAATACGGCCTCCACCGGTTTAATTAATCCTCGTGGGAAAAAAATGACATTAGGGAAAAACATTTGTTTTGATGTCCCCTACAACCTCCCAGAGTTTGTCAGTTTAAATACTTTTCACCCTGTATAAGAAGGGTAAATGAACGAATCCGCAAAATTACAGACCAATATCTTTATCGTCGGTTTGATGCAAAAATCTTTAACATATTCTCAGTTCGAATAAAAGTTCCTTGAGATGGAAACATTTCTGTTCATAAATCAGCACTATTTTAGAAAGTATCGCTCGTGCGAAACTCCGTGTTCATCAGATACAAGGATTTCGTCAGGAGTGCCGCTGGGAAGTGTGATATTTTCTATGTACGTAAATGATCTGGCTGAAGGATAAGCAACATTCTACAGCTGTCCGCTTATGATGGTGTGGTGTATGGGAAGGCGTCCTCGCTGAGTGACTACAGGATCATTCAGAATGACAGACAAAATTTCTAGTTGGTGTGTTGAATGGCAGCTAGCATTAGAGTAGGAGAATCAAACCCGTAATATTCGAGTACAGCACTAGTAGTGTGCTGCTGCACACAGTCACGTGGATTAAATATCTGGGCGTGACGTTGCAAAGCAAAAGGAAATTAATTGAGCATGTAAGAATCGTAGCAGGTAAAGCGAATGGTCGATTTCGATTTATTGCGAGAACTTTCGGGAAGTGTGATTCATCTGTAAAGGAGACTACACGTAATACACTAGTGCGTCCTATTGTAGGCCCTGTCCAGGTCGGTTTAAAGGTAGACATCCAAGCAATTCAGAGGCGGAATGCTACATTTGTTACCGGTACGCTGGAATGCTACATTTGTTACCGGTACGTTCGAACAACACTCAAGTATTACGGAGATGTTTCGAGAACTCAAATACTAATCATCTGAAGAAAGGTGACGTTCTTTTTGAGGAGCAGTATTGAGAAAATTTAGAGAACCGGCAATTCCGGCTGACTGCAGAACGATTCTACTGCTGACTGCAGAAAGATTCTACCACCGCCAACGTACATTTCGCCTAAGAACAGTAAAGATAATTTAGACAGATTAGGCCTCGTAGGGAGGCAGACAGTCGTTTTTCCCTCGCTGTATTTGCGAGTGGAACAAGAAAGAAAATGACTAGTAGAGCTGTAGGGTACCCTCCCACCACGCTCCATAAGGTGGCTTTCGGAGTATATATGTAGATGCAGATGTAAGCATATACAGGGTGATTCAAAAAGAATACCACAACTTTAGGAATTTAAAACTCTGCAACGACAAAAGGCAGAGCTAAGCACTATCTGTCGGCGAATTAAGGGAGCTATAAAGTTTCATTTAGTTGTACATTTGTTCGCTTGAGGCGCTGTTGACTAGGCGTCAGCGTCAGTTGATGCTAAGATGGCGACCGCTCAACAGAAAGCTTTTTGTGTTATTGAGTACGGCAGAAGTGAATCGACGACAGTTGTTCAGCGTGTATTTCGAACGAAGTATGGTGTTAAACCTCCTGACAGGTGGTGTATTAAACGTTGGACGGCCGAGAACGAGTGATGAAAATGTAGCAGGCATCCAGCAAGCATTTGTTCGCAGCCCAGGAAAATCGACTCGCAGAGCTAGCAGAGAGCTGCAAATTCCACAATCAACTGTATGGAGAGTCCTACGAAAAAGGTTAGTTATGAAACCTGAACGTCAACTACCCGAGGCGATGGATCGGCCGCCAGGCAGCCCGTGACAGAGCACTTCATCACTGGCCTCCAAGAAGCCCTTATCTTACCCCCTGCGATTTTTTCTTATGGGGGTATGTTAAGGATATGGTGTTTCGGCCACCTCTCCCAGCCACCATTGATGATTTGAAACGAAACACTCTACAGAGAGTGTGGAACGAGTTGGAGTATCGGGTTGATATTGCTCGTGTGTCTGGAGGGGGCCATATTGAACATCTCTGAACTTGTTTTTGAGTGAAAAAAACCTTTTTAAATACTCTTTGTAATGATGTATAACAGAAGGTTATATTATGTTTCTTTCATTAAATACACATTTTTAAAGTTGTGGTATTCTTTTTGAATCACCCTGTATATTAGCCAACATACCGAGGGTGGATTGAAGTTGCCACCAAATATAATTTTATGAATGGAGTAACTATTCGAAATGAGACTCAAGCCTCCTTTGAACTATATATTATCAAAAACAGTCTTTGATCACTATTTATTTATTACAGCGACCGGTTTAGACCACAGTAGTGGTCGAAACCGGTCACTGTAATAAATAGTGATCAAAGACTGTTTTTGATAGTAAATATTTGTAACACATTGATCACTGTCACTCCCATAATGTATTCAAAAGTAACTACTTTGAACTGTTCAGTAACTGTATCATGTGAGTAAGGAGGTCGGTAAACGAAACCAACTGTTAATTTGTTCAGGCATCAAATATAACCACTACCCGTTCTAACTCACAGAAACTTATTTCAATTTTGCTTCATGACATTTCTTCTAACAGCAACTAACACGCCACCACCAAACGTATTTAACCTATCCTTTCTCAACACCGTTCGTCCTTGGTAAAAATTTCTGCTGAACGCACCACCGGCTTTAGCCAG
Source organism: Schistocerca serialis cubense (assembly GCF_023864345.2). Lineage (NCBI taxonomy): Eukaryota > Metazoa > Arthropoda > Insecta > Orthoptera > Acrididae > Schistocerca > Schistocerca serialis. The sequence continues at coordinate 358,268,423 of NC_064641.1, read as the reverse complement.
CTTTCAGTATCTGTAACGATTTGTGTTTCGGTGCTTTCTATTAGCGCCTGGTGCTCTGGTTCTTTCCAAATACCGCTGCGGTAATTTACTACAACAACACCCATGATTCCTAGGTCATTCCTTGTCCTGTGTTTGATCTGCACCCTTTTGTTGTTTCCCGAGACGCTCTAACCTAAAAAACTGCCCAGTCCACTCCACACGCGTCCTGATACCCGAGCAGCCGTCTCTTGCATGCAATGGACCCCTGACTAATTAAGCGGGGCCCGACACCCCACCACCCTAGGGCGCAACTCAAAACTGCACCCTACATGGTCGCAGAACCGTCTGAGCCTTTCATTCAGACTCTCCACATAGCTCTGTATCAAATGTCCGCGCTCGCCAACGGGTGAGGGGTCAACCTCGGTGCGTTCGTACCGTAATTGGGCATCAACAGTTAGTGGACCTATCAGGGGGCATGTATCCCACAGCGGTGCACACTAGCGACAGCCTCAAGCTGCATGGCCGAAGCCAACACCACCAGGAGTTGTGAGCAAAGGGTCACAACTCATCCTGCATCCGGAAATAACAATCCAAGTCCCTCTCCATAATAAATACGGCAGAAATAAACAGCTTTTAAAACGCTAGATTATGCCTACCAAGCACATAAACACACAAGGAAACAAAGAATTAAACTAGTAACTACAAAGGTAAGTGAAAATAAGTAGTTACTGTTTGGAGCTCCTAATAACAATTCACAAAAGAACGCTGCACTTGCCGATTCTGCTGCAGAAACGGAAGCAGCTGCCTTTACCGACACTTTTGCTATTTGATATTCCGATTTTTTTTCCAGAACAACATTCTACCTCAAGTGTGTATCTGACTATATTTTGGTGCATTAAATTAAATACAATATCAAGTGCTGGCATACTGCAGGTACAGTGCAGAAGGTACAAGATGTACATGACGTACAACAAAGCTGCAACTTTTGGAGAGGTAGGCCTGGCAACGATTTTTTACTTGACATAATGTGACCTGCTAATATATACAGTAAGCTGGACTAATCATCGTTCAATTTTTAAATAATGATTTTAAAATTTTGTGAAAGTAAGTAGATATATCAAAAATAAGTAGATATATCAAAAAACGTTTCTTTGGAATGATTCCAAATAACAGACCTAAACTGCGGAGGTCTATGTGTAAGTGCAGACCAATATTGAGTAAGCTCCGCCCCCCCTGCCCCCCCCCCTTCCGGTCTCCCGCTGTCCCACTACCAGCTAGCCAGATTATTGGCTCAAGAGTACTGAGGCTCTGTAGTCTACCTTACCTCCAGGGAATTAAAAGCGCAAAAAAGAATTACAAAATGGAATGATAGCAGTACACTGCCACGTCGAGGAAGTCATCTATTTAATTCTATTCTACACTGGTACATAAACAAAGCCGATAATTTCCCTCAGTGTGACAATTGGCACTTCGCAGAAATATAGTTCCTCCTGTCACATCTATTCCCACATGACATACGTTGGTGGCAGATATTCACATGCCTGCCTAATGCCAGTTCTGTATCGTCTACAGTGCTCCAAAGCGACAAGTCTTCTCTTTACAGGAGGACGAACACTTTCAATGAGATTTCTAGCTAGAGGGGCCGTCACAAAAGTAGGCACATCAAGGCCACACCTGCTGCCTGCAGTTTTCAGGCGCTAAGCGCTGTTATTCGCGCACCTCATAGCTTTGTTACCACATACCACTGGCAACAATGCAGTGCGTCAGCACCAGCTGAATGTTCATTGTTTTCGTGCAATATCTTGTGTTCAAAGCATGGTTCAGTGCACTGATATATATATATATATATATATATATATATATATCACACTCCTGGAAATGGAAAAAAGAACACATTGACACCGGTGTGTCAGACCCACCATACTTGCTCCGGACACTGCGAGAGGGCTGTACAAGCAATGATCACACGCACGGCACAGCGGACACACCAGGAACCGCGGTGTTGGCCGTCGAATGGCGCTAGCTGCGCAGCATTTGTGCACCGCCGCCGTCAGTGTCAGCCAGTTTGCCGTGGCATACGGAGCTCCATCGCAGTCTTTAACACTGGTAGCATGCCGCGACAGCGTGGACGTCAACCGTATGTGCAGTTGACGGACTTTGAGCGAGGGCGTATAGTGGGCATGCGGGAGGCCGGGTGGACGTACCGCCGAATTGCTCAACACGTGGGGCGTGAGGTCTCCACAGTACATCGATGTTGTCGCCAGTGGTCGGCGGAAGGTGCACGTGCCCGTCGACCTGGGACCGGACCGCAGCGACGCACGGATGCACGCCAAGACCGTAGGATCCTACGCAGTGCCGTAGGGGACCGCACCGCCACTTCCCAGCAAATTAGGGACACTGTTGCTCCTGGGGTATCGGCGAGGACCATTCGCAACCGTCTCCATGAAGCTGGGCTACGGTCCCGCACACCGTTAGGCCGTCTTCCGCTCACGCCCCAACATCGTGCAGCCCGCCTCCAGTGGTGTCGCGACAGGCGTGAATGGAGGGACGAATGGAGACGTGTCGTCTTCAGCGATGAGAGTCGCTTCTGCCTTGGTGCCAATGATGGTCGTATGCGTGTTTGGCGCCGTGCAGGTGAGCGCCACAATCAGGACTGCATACGACCGAGGCACACAGGGCCAACAACCGGCATCATGGTGTGGGGAGCGATCTCCTACACTGGCCGTACACCACTGGTGATCGTCGAGGGGACACTGAATAGTGCACGGTACATCCAAACCGTCATCGAACCCATCGTTCTACCATTCCTAGACCGGCAAGGGAACTTGCTGTTCCAACAGGACAATGCACGTCCGCATGTATCCCGTGCCACCCAACGTGCTCTAGAAGGTGTAAGTCAACTACCCTGGCCAGCAAGATCTCCGGATCTGTCCCCCATTGAGCATGTTTGGGACTGGATGAAGCGTCGTCTCACGCTGTCTGCACGTCCAGCACGAACGCTGGTCCAACTGAGGCGCCAGGTGGAAATGGCATGGCAAGCCGTTCCACAGGACTACATCCAGCATCTCTACGATCGTCTCCATGGGAGAATAGCAGCCTGCATTGCTGCGAAAGGTGGATATACACTGTACTAGTGCCGACATTGTGCGTGCTCTGTTGCCTGTGTCTATGTGCCTGTGGTTCTGTCAGTGTGATCATGTGATGTATCTGACCCCAGGAATGTGTCAATAAAGTTTCCCCTTCCTGGGACAATGAATTCACGGTGTTCTTATTTCAATTTCCAGGAGTATATATATATATATATATATATATATATATATATATATATATACGTGTGCTAACATCTATTGTGTGCGCGCGCTGATGTTACTGCACTGTTAATAAGGCATTCACTTGATTCTGAAATACCACAAAGTTTTGTTGTCATTTGACGAACTTGCGTAAGATACGTTATTTCTAACGTCTTTTCGCCCTTTACGCACACCAACCGGAGTAGCAATGCACGTAGATCCTTGCTCGTGCGTTTCGCTGACACACACACACACACACACACAATATATATATATATATATATATATATATATATATATATAGTGTGTGAGTGTGTGTGTGTGTGTCAGTCAGCGAAACGCATATATATATATATATATATATATATATATATATATATTTTGTGTGTGTGTGTGTGTGTGTGTGTGTGTGTGTGTGTGTGTGTGTGTGTGTGTGTGTGTCAGTCAGCGAAACGCACGAGCAAGGATCTACGTGCATTGCTACTCTGGTTTGGTGTGCGTAAAGGGCGAAAAGACGTTAGAAATAACGTATCTTACGCAAGTTCGTAAAATGACAACAAAACCTTGTGGTATTTCAGAATCAAGTGAATGCCTTATTAACAGTGCAGTAACATCAGCCCGCGCACACAATAGATGTTAGCACACGTTTTGGTTCCCCAAAGAAGGGAGACAAATGAAAACTAAAATCTACAGTACTTCATGATTTTGTCCAAAAGTTATTACGTGGAACTATGCTTCGATACTACGACAGAGGAAAGTATCCAACAGCTAGGAAACCACACGATCTCCGTGAAAAAAAAAAAAACAACTAATTATTCTGGCTCAGGGACCTCCGTTCTTTGTTTTCTCCGCTCACTTCCTTTTTGAATCTGGAAACTTAATGAACGACGAAAGTTTTCACAGGAAGGCAGATACATTAAGGCAGCAAGAATAAAGTTGTGTGCGCAAAGCACTTATTGCGTGTTGCCGTCAATCTTTTAATATATTCTGATAAAACTAGGGTTGCACAAAAATATTTTTTGCTCGACTTCAACGGAAATGCTGGCTAGTTATTTTTGTACAGTGTATATCGGCGAACAGGGTGATGCGTGCAGTGACGAAGGGTCAGAAAGAGCTGCAAACAAATTTTTCGGAAGATAGGGAGTATTCTCGATCGTTTTCAGGAGAGCCGCCGGAACTGAAATCCAGGCGGCGGCTTGTCTCATAAATAAAATGCATTCATACGTGACACTTTGCAATGTCTCAAATGTTACCAAAATTAATTTTATAGTTTTTTTTTTTTTAAATTCTCACTGGAAGTTCTTACAAGGTCCAACAAAGGAAATTAACCAGCTATGATACTTTTCGTTACACGAGTGGAACACTGTACACGTCTTATGATAATTCGTTTATTAGCTCTGAATTTTTTTCACAATAAAATTTATATCGCGTACTCCTATAAACTTTAAGAATGTTATATATTTCTTCAGTCCAAATATGTCAGTTTTATCTTCCATAGACTGTAGGGAAAAAAAATTTTTCTTCAAAATTTCTTAAGACGTTAGATTTTTTCGTAGCAGCCGACAACAGTTTTCTTTCGGGAGTACATCATATTCTAGACTAAAAAAGATGACATACTTTTTTCGGAATGTTTACCAACATTAGAAATTTTCACTAACTGGCAATGCTACGGGATGGTGAGATGACCTTGAGGTGCTTATTTTCGTGAGGGCCACTGTGGTATAGGTCCAACAATAAATTTTTATTTTAACAATGTTCTTGTTTTGTCAAAATACAGTTACGGAATTATTCGTTAACTAATCGAAGATCTGTAAGCAATGGCCGGCCGCTGGTGGCCGAGCGGTTCTGGCGCTACAGTCTGGAACCGCGCGACCGCTTCGGTCGCAGGTTCGAATCCTGCCTCGGGCGTGGATGTATGTGTTGTCCTTAGGTTAGTTAGGTTTAAGTAGTTTTAAGTTCTGGGGGACTTATGACCTCAGCAGTTGAGTCCCATAGTGCTCAGAGCCATTTGAACCATTTTTGTAAGCAATGACTGCATCTTTCTTAGGCTGCGTCGAAGATCAAGCTTCGATTGAAAAATTACTAATAGTAAATATTTCCCGACTGAGGAATGCATTAGTATAGGGAAAATACCATATGATCCGTAGCTGCATTTTATTTCGTATCAATGCTTGAAATCAGCAAGTAATGTGTTGGACCTGCCAAATTTTCATCCCCTCTAACAAATTAAGGATTCGTAAGTTTTCATGTTACTTGGTAAGGTGCTTTCTATTGTTCCGTTATAAAATAATTGCACAGGCCTTTCACTGTTCTTGTGGAGAGGCAACAGACGCTTATCCCAGATAAGCGGATGCTTCATTTGCGGCAGTGGGCTTTCTTCCCATCTATGAACAAGGAAAATGTTTCTCCGCTACACAGTTTTGACACGTTTCATTTAGAAAATCCTGTGTAGATAATATTTAACAATCCAGCTGTAATTAATTGTAATGAAATGTATTACTGTTTTTTAAGTCTTATTAGAATGAAAGAGAAAGTAAAGAGAGAGGAACAAACAGGAGAATATGAATTTCTAGAATTATGCAAACTGATTCTTGTTTCTCAACGATAAATCACCAATTTTCATACTTTGTAACAGGTACTATATAATTACTTCAACTTACCAACATGTTGACGGTAATGGCAAAGATGTTCCTCGCCTCAAGACATTTCTTCCACAGTAATCACTGACAATATCTTCGTACAATGGGATTTTCGTTTCGTCGACACAACAACAAAATCAGCTTTCACAATGATCTCAGAATCAAATACATCTGGATAATCACTGTGAAAACCGGGTTCGTCTTGTAAATGATGTCTTCAGGCTTCGTGAGGTGCTCTTCGTCGCATACATAAACGTTTGTTGTACTGTTAGAGAAGCAAGCAGTCACTGCAGAACACCTATGTAAAGCCAGTGCTCAAAACAGGAAAAAAGACTTACCGTTCAGTTTTGCTTCTTGTTTGTAAACATCGCCTTACCACATACAAGTCCTGCGACAAAAAACGCATAATTAAATGACGCACAAGTAAGGAACGCGTGGATTCCTGAAGTTCTTTAAACATGGAATCTCCCCCTCGGAGCTGACACACGGCTGTCGACGGCTAATACATAACTGGAGCCAACTGTTGACAGACTCACGTCAGCCGCATTGTGACCTTTAGCTCGGATGATAAGCCTTTAAATCGCAATTCGTGGCCTGGTGTGTCCCCCTGCCGCTACTGGCTAGCAACACTTTCAGATTTTTTGTCCAACAACGTCATCGTTTAAATTTTTGCACTATCACAGCGATAAAAGAAGTGTGCCGACAATAAGACGTTTCTTTTCACACGAAGCGAATGACGTACTCAATGACCTAAATGATGGTTCTGCCTTTATCGGTATCAAGTTGCGAACCGGAGTAATTAGTTCAAGGGATGCTCAACGTAAATCAGCTGGAAGTTCAGTATAAAGTACAAAGGGCAAGAAGTCAATAATATGCCAGCTACAGAAATGAAGGAATTTCTCTACCAACCCTTCCCCTGTATAAATATGAAAATGTTAAGTAATTGCTGTTCGAGCAAAAATGAGCATTGTATATAAAAACTACACTGCTACGGGTGCTCCAAAGTAACTGAGGACAAAGGCATGTGATGCACTATTTAAGCATTTTTCGTTCGTTTCCAGGTACGAATAATAAACTATTTCTGCTCTTTCTTCCATCACGCGAAGTCAATATTGCAACCAAGCTGTATTTATGCTTTGCTAACTTAAAGAATTGGTAAACTGTACAAATAGGGCTTTAGTAAGTTAAAAACTAGCCACGATGATGAACGAGGAAATTTCACAGCTTGCAAGGAATTCAACAAGCTTGTTTTATTGGATTTGATTTTCACAATAATATCCTTAGCCCCAATCTGTGAGATATGCTCCTGTTTATTTACACACCATGTCATATCTTCTAGTACGCTCTACCACATGCGTAATTCCATTCGAAAGTCCGCTTGTTAGGTATCCATGAGCAGAGGATAGGTTCATAACGTCTGTTACTAATGCGATACGTTGGATTCCGATACAGTAATTTGCCGAAATATAAGTAGCATTCACTGTACAACGCTTCTTAAACGCAAATCATATATTACTATCACTGCTTCAATTCTCACATTTGAAGTTGATACTCGCTGAAACTTTCACTCCACATTGCACAGCAAAAGGAAAGAACTGACATAATCTATACGAACTGAATGTCAACTCACGCCAACACAAAGAAAAAATAAGGTAACGAGGAGAGAGTACACACGCCTTTTTCAGTGTCAGATGGGTATCTAGTCCGCGACTTTAGAAAGTTGAGAAATTTTGCGGGTCTTCCCTTGTTGAGCTATGCACAGTACAGCACGTCATCGACTGCAATATGCAGCATATCAAGCATTAAATGATTCGCTATGATTTACCTACGTATATGCTACATACAGAAACGCAAATGATCAAATCACACATAGAGAATTTATTTGGCTTTTCCATAAAAATTAAACTTCTCAGCTGCCAACTTCAACATCAGAGATGAGACAGGATGAACCTCTGCCTTAAAAGCTGCTGGCTTGAACATACTAACACAATGAGACGGGTTACATGTAAACTCTCAGAACTCGGCACCAAGTGCACCAGGTAATACTAACACTTTCGCTGTTACAGAAACATTGTCATATTACTGTAATACTGGATGCCAGTCTCGGTACCAACGTGCTACAGCAGCAGCTTGTGAATACCAGAGTGAAATTATTGTTCTCTAATACTAGCCGTTCGTATGTTCTTCAAATAAGATGTCAGAATGCACCGACCTCGGTTAGGGGAACCGCGACCTACAGCGAAAAGAAGCACAGAACGAAGCGACCGCCGACGCACGTGCTCGCGTTTTTGTTGCGGTACGTCCCGCGCAGCCAGCAATGGCAATAATTTCCTGTCGCCATACTGATAACAGCGCACGCTCGCAAGCTTGCCAACCTTACGACTTTCAATGACCTCGCTTCAGCATTAGCTGCTTCGTTTCGACGGCATCAGACAGATGTAAGCAGTAAATCAGCTCATACGCAAATTTCGCTTCTTAGAACACCCAGCGGGCAAGTTCCGCCCGGCAAAAAAGGGAAAAAACCTTAACAGCTGTAGACATTTACAATGAGAAGCTCATGAGAGGGTACTGCGGCTTTTTCGTGACGATATTTTGCCAGTTGCGTCGAACATTTCTGGATTGCTAGGTTCTCCGATGTCTGCAAATCACTACACTAACTGTAGCTTAACACTAGAACTATACTTCTAAAGCAAAGTTAGATTGGGGAACGATACAAAGGGAGATCAGTCCTGCACTTTCAAATGAACCATTCAAGTATTCGCTTGGAGTGACTTAGGGAAACTACGGCAAACCTAAATATGGATTGCCGAACAGGAATTTGAAATGCCACCCTCCCGAGCACTAGTACAGTGTGTTACCACTGTGCCACGTCCTCGGTACGGGAGTAAGGTAACAATACAGGAACAAGTGAATGGCTGACCATATTTTGAAGCTACACTTCGCGTGTCAACAAAAACATTAACGTAAGCTGATTTGTACGCCAGGTATAAGGGTACGGGGGCTAACTTTTTTCAGGCGTACCCGCGGTGCGGAAAAAGAAACGCTCGAGAGCGAGTAATGATGGAGAAATGGCTACATTGAGTAATTTATACCAAATTCTGTATGATGGAGAACCTAAAACAATTTAAATTATATATTCTAAGTTAAACCTAGCAAAAGGCCACAGTCTGCCCACGTTAGGAGAGTAGCTAAGTGATATGGAAACAGCCGTAAGTTTGCACTTATTGCCGCGAGGTGGTTTCATTCTTTCGCTCAGGCCAGTATAAACTTGGTTACCTCTCACGTGTCTGATTTCAAGCATTATGCGTGTGCCGCCGTGTATGTATTTCTGCCTTCGGAGACGTCTGTGGGGTTTAAAAAAACTATACTTGAGGCAGTGAACCATATTTTGATGTCACGTGGACCAATGCAATTGCAACGAGCGTCCAACAATTTGCCAACCGACGCAGCCTGTCATTAAACGAGCACTTTTTGAAGCAGGATATACGACAATGAGAGGACGGCGAGTTCCCCGGGTGTGCCGGAGGCTGGGGAGAGGCGCGGGCCGGCAGCCGCCTCCGCCACGCTGCGTAGTGTTCCCGATTAAAAGCCGGCTCCGCCACATCCTGCTTAGCAAGACATGTGCCTCGACTCGGGGCGAGCACGGCCGCCAAGGTCTCTGCCGGCACTCACACTTCGGACCCCTCACTCAATCTACACTATTTTACCCGCTCTCTCTTCTGATTGGTAGTTTCCACGGATGAGCAAACCCGTAAAATAACACTAACTAGAGTACCTCATCGACCTATATATTTACGGACGTTTGGAGACAGTAGTGGAGAATTTTCAGTAAGTTCGTAAACTTTCATTTGCGGTAAGGCAACGTGCAACAATATTTTTTCAACTCCGACAGGTCTTATGGAAAGTGTCATTTCTAGAGCAGCCATTCAACGAGGTATTTAATTGTAAAACCGTACGAAAAAAATATTCACATCGAACGTCCTCAGAAAATGGCAGAAGAGTGTATTCTGCGTTGCCAATTCGTTTATCGTTTTCAAGATGAAATGGGTTGCCTCATATTTATTCCATGCAAATATTTTATTCCGAAAGCCCCACTACAGCTGGTCACGTCATTCGACAACATGAGTTCCCTCGTACGTGAATGTCAACGTCGCTCTAAGTCCATGAACTAAAATATTACAATTTTCGAACAGGAATTAGAGCAGAAACATTTTCTTTGAAAGAAATATCTATTGCCGCCTAGAGACAAATTTCACTCGGGAGGTGGAGCCTTTACGGCGAGTAGTTTTCTCAGATGAAGTTGCGTTACTGCTAGACCCGCATTTCCGGTGCCACAGCAGGCACAGGTATGGCAACATTGCCACTCCAATACTGCATACAGCCAGTAGAAGCCTTTTTAAATCTAATACCGGAATACACTTACCAAATTGCGACGTTTTCGATGCTGACGGTGACAGAAGTCGAGCGGTAGAAACGGCAGGCGCTGAAGCCGGGCGACATCCACAGTGGACGCTTGGCGGCGGGCGCGAATGAATGGCTTTATGAATGGGCGTGCGGCGGCCGCAGCTCAGCTGCTGTGGCGTCACAACAGGGCCACGCACAGGAAGTGGCCTCGTCACGTGACGGCCGCTATCGTATCGGACTATAGCCGCTCTCGCTCGCTCGTCTCGCAGCTGATTGTAAACAGCAGCGGCAAAGCGGCGAACCAGCAGCCAGTTACTGATTCCACAGTCAAGCGCCGCGCTGTTGCCGGACCTACAGCAGGTTTCACACTTGCTCTCTAATGAGTACATCCCGACGCGCAAAACTCTTGTGCTACCTACCGATCGCCATACACTCACCATCATATAATGCACTCTTTGTTATATAATAGGTGGCCCTCCGGCTTTCAGAATTTTCTGGAAAATACGGCCGAAATGGAGTATAGTGCTAGGAATAAACTCTCACGGTTAATAGAAATCAAGTGCCGGACGACGGCCTTAGTTATTAATGAGTATTCGAAGCAGACATTATTGAAGAATCGCATCAAGAGAGGAATTTGCGAGGTATTACACAAGGGTCAATGTAATATTTCGCTCGCAACCCAGCAATCGTGGAGATATAGTTTCGTACCTCCACGAGCTGTCTGAAAACAAAAAAAAAAAAAAAACTATACTATTACATAGTAGAGAGATTCCTAAGCCAACGATGATTTTACGGAATACTTACAGTACGGAGGGGAAACTGCTTCCTCATTAGTCCAGCAGTTACTTCTATTCGTAAACAAGGTGTCCTGTCATGTGTAACCAAACGCAGCAGTAGTCGTACAAATACTTTAAAAAGATGTGGGGAAAGATGCCACTCTTTAAAGCAATAATTTCAGTCTACTTAGAGCGGGCAAATCCGGCTCAAGCATGAGACGTTTTGAATAGACAGAAACAGACAGGAATCTCAGACATCTCCTCTTTAAGCACTGTTTCTCATTAAGTTTGGTGAACATAAAGTGACACTCGCTTTAATCAAACCAAATAAATAAGTTGACATTTTACACGCGTTTATGTTTAACGTACACAGACATTACTTTCATCACTACTGTTTTCCAGAAGACGTCACGTCACAGCGTTGTGACCAGCCTTAGCCAACGGTTATACCAAGGAAAGTTTTCAATTTCAACTACGCAATAAATGGAGTCCACAGAGGCAACACAAGCGGCATATAATACAGTTAATATTAACAGTTCTAATCTGACAATGTGAGGCTGACTAGCATTTGATGCATGCAATAATCTAATTTTTTACTTGTAACGTAGCACAAAACGTACGTTTTTTTCATTTTGGTACGTAACCATACATGTCTTAAGGATGTCAAAGTTACGAAATCACCCAAGACTCCGTATCCCTCACACTACCTGCGTAAGTCTAAGGAATCAGAAGCTTCGAGTGTAATTTGTAACTAGGACACAGTGAACAAGAGTGTTCTTAACTACTGGTAGCGAATGTCATTCCGATTAGAAAGCTTGTTTCCAGTCCATCTCACTCGTCTGGAACCGTTGTAAGCTAACAAAGGGGAAACTACAATTCAAAAAGTAAGAGTTTCAAAGTTGATTCTGTGACTGCACTGCTCCAACTGGTGCAACTCATGCCCCACGTCTTCCTCACATGTGGCATTAGCAAGAGATTGTTGAGATGTACGAGTTATCGAATTACTATAGAAACTCATTTGAATCAACTTTACGTCCTCCTAGCGGCAGATAAAGGCAGGCACGTAAATTTTTTCTACTTTAATTCGAAGAATCGTAGCAATTAATCGGTAGTCTTCACTGTGTCAACGAAGGAAGTTAACAATGCTGCAAGCAGCAGGGAGTTATTTTACAGCGAAGGATTTTTAAAAACTCAACATTCGTGAAGCATTCCGTCGAACAACTACTGTTCTGTTACCTTAATGAGAACTGATATCAGTAACCTGTTATTTCCTAACAAGACGCATTTCTTTCTCCGCTACAGTGCCAGTCATCCATCGTCTTTAAGCTCCAAAAAAGGAAGGAACCGAGATAGCTAAAGCATATGATCTGACATTCGAACAAATGAGGCACTATCATAAGATAGATATTCGAACATTTAAACATTTATCGGTATTTTTGTTAGACGAGCCTCCTCGCACGCTACTGCTTTGTCGGCATGTACTGTATTTGCAGCGTAATGTTTGTGAAACCATTTCCTCGCTAGATAGAACAATCGTCGTTTGAATTCAACGTTTCGTCAAAGCTAATCGACGCCGTGTTTTATCATTACATGTAACACCTTGTTTAACAATGCATCTTTCAAAATCAAGTCTTCTGGACGATGTTTTGTGAGCGGTTCTTTGCCAGTCATAAAGCCAAGTTCTGAGCGAAGCTAATTTTCGAAAATATATATCTTTATTTTCAGTTATTCCATCTAACATTTGAGAAATTGGTACATGATGGCACATTCATAGATATCATTAACGTAAAGCTTATTTTGAGTACAAAGGAGGACGACGGTTCAAATCCGCGCGTTCGACCATCCAGTTCACGTTTTCCGTGTTTTCCCTATTTCGTTCCAGGCAAACGTCAGAATAGTTCCTCTGCAAGGGCACGGCCGACTCCCTTCCCCATTCTGAGAGAACTGTTTGCTCCGTCTCTAAGGACCTCAACGTCGAGGGACGTTAAACCTTAATGTTCCTCCCTTTTTTCTTGTTAGCACTGTTTCATTTATAGTGTAGAAACTTCCCTCAGCTACAAGTTCCTCCCATAATTTGAGGACAATCTAATTACTGAAGTTCAACAAACTGCGAACACACTTCGTAGCATTTTCGCCGCTGCTTCTTAGTGTCTAACACAACAGTGAAACATTTTAAATGACCACTTTGCGCGGGTGCTGGCAGAAAACAACGCAGCACTACTTTGAAACTAAAGCGACCAATTCCCACTATGGGTGGGACCTTAGTTTGCTTTCTGGAGTATTATTTACCACAGCTGGTGTCGGTACCGCCAGCAGAGTTATTCGTAGTTATTCGTGAGATGGACGGCTCTTATCTTCCTCGCTGGGCAATGCAACGAAAGTTTACAACCAAATACAAGGAATGCCGAATATTTTCGCTGCGATTCAGAATTAAAAATCTCGGTTGATGGCATCACAAGAACTATTGCTAATTACCAGTGGCGAGTGAAGCAGCGGAAATGGCCTACCGTTAGCTGGGTCCGCGGCGCGTGGGCAGCGTGCGGCTCTTCCGACCACAGAGGCGGCCGCCCTCAGGAGGGGGCGTGCTATTTCTGCGCAGCTATCGCCGGCGCGCCGCGCGGCGGCAAGATAACGTAGCCCTGCCCACTCAATGAATCCGCTAGCCTGGCACCAACACGCTCTTCCTAGCACCTATATCGCCATTCTACTCTTGCTCCCAGCTCTCGCCTCGTTACCTCCGAGCTGTCCTCCGTCGTTTGTTACTCTCTAATAGGACAATTTCGCTCCGGCATAATGGCACTGCAGTAATAGTTTCTTTAATCGCTCCGCAGTACTAACACGAGCTTTGGGCATTTCTTGCTTGTTCAGTCTTCCCCAGATGGACAAATACACCAACACACTTGTCACTAACCCCGTCTACATCTTCTGAAATTACTTTGTAATTAAGCTGGGAAGTTACAAGATACAACTGGCATCTTAATGTATTCCCAGTGACACTTGACGCACAGTGCTCAAAATGCGGAAATTCATGGTCTAATTAAGTTCAAACAAATTATTACGAGAAAATGCAGAAAAAATAAATCCTGCGCATATATCGCGAGTAGAATCCTTATATAAGATGTGCAGGTAACATACAGATTTTCAAAAACTGTTTCGTGTTTTGGATGAAACATTACGCAGTCATTAAGATCCAACCGCGACGAAATAGTCAACTGTGCAATGCATTCCACACAATACACTAATTTCGCGTCTCTTTCAGATAAAACTGGAGAAATCGTGTGAAACCAGAAAACCGCCGAAGATAATTTTTCGTTTTGAATGTTGTATAATTTAGAAGCTGTAATCTTGCAAGCAGTATATAATCCCGCAACGTGGTTTAGGTAAATCATGCCAACTTTCATCATTTACAAGTGTACTAATTGTTCTATTTATAGTTTAAAATGTAAAGGAATCACATTTGATTCTTAAGGGGACTCATTCAAGTGATATTTTCTTCCATACATATGAACTTTAGTTACGCTGGTTACTTTTACTGAAGTGGCTTTATATCCGCAATTTGACTAAATTTCCTATGAGTACAGCTTTAAGAACGCTTTGGTTGAACGCTGTGCGAAGGAAGTATAGCAAACCGTCCAGACATTCCTAAGTATATACTCAGCATTTTCTCGTTCCATGTTAAGGAAAATAATGCATTACGAAAGTGGCCTTTTAACATCACATACTTCGCTTCTTGGTTGTTCCAAATGTGTAACAAAAATTAAGTTACGTTAACAACGCCTAAGACGTCGAATTACTGTATCAAATATTCCTCTAAGACCAGATAAACGTCTGAAACGCCTTCCATACACTGTGCCATTCACTAAAAGGCTGTAATATTTACTATTTTAAACAACTGCTGCGTGGACACGACAGAAATTAAGACCAAGAAGCAACTGTAAATAGTTTACTGGTGTTCAGGGGCTAGTAAGACGGCGGCGCTGACTTCAAAGCAATGTATAGAATAAGACTGTCGTGCCACCTCTCATACCACCATGGAGATTATATTCCGCTCCTCCATACTGGCAGTCTGATTCCTTAGCCACTGCATCACTTCGCTTAGCAACACTGCGCAAATGAAATGAATTTACGAACTGTAGGCTACGCCACCAGAAAGTGCAATGTTTTAAAATACATCTTTATTCCAAAGCAGGCGACACAGATGAACCAAAACCTTTGGCCAAAATACCATCCAACAGAAATACCAGCAACCGGTAGAAGGCATCCCACTTCAGTGAACTAACATAGAACAATTACAAGCGCATAATTATTTCTGCACCAGTCAAAATCGTTTTATTATTTATTATGACCACCTATTCACACTGACGCTTCTGGCAACAGAAGCACCCGGAAAAAATGGTGCGAATTAATTCAAGATACAGAGGGCATGTTGAATAATATATCAGGAACTAACGTTAAAGACAGCGAAGAATTGGTGGGGTTTTTCTGACGGGGAAGGTCGGTGTTTTACATTTAAAATGTGAAACGAAGTGAAATAGAAAAATGAACTACCAGTACGACTAGTGGATGTCAAAGGGTACAATACCAATTTCTATCAGTCAGTTGGAACAGAGCATAATAAAAAGGTCTTCGATGTGTTTTATGCCTGGACATTGAAGGTAGGACCGGGAACGTTGCAAACAGCAGTGATGCGTTTGTGGAACCCGTGAATAGGGGAGCGTCGTCCGCAGAGAGGAACAGAGGCTGGACCACGCAATATGACCAAAGTGATAAAAGTCTATTCCGAATGGTCGTTACACGCCGTACAGCTTCATTCACAGTGTTTGCTCGACTCTAGACATCAGGAAGGGTTTGGACCCATTTATATCCAGGATTCGACGCTCTCTGCTGCGCGTTGCTCTTGTGGCAAAGAAGTCGCCGCATCACGTCTTTTTCTACAGAAACCAATATCACCGCAGACTACAATGGGTATTGGCGCGTTATGGCTAGTGTTCTGATTGGGAAACTCACTATTTTACTACTAGCGCCATTTCCATTGGTGCTAAACTAAAGACCGCATACGAATGAGCCTCTATAGTGGTTACCTGCCCTAATAGCCGGCGCAACGGGCAGACGTCAGGTCCTTGATGTCAGGTGCAAGTTTAACATTAAGCGCAACGTTGTGGAGGTACTGTGTTTAGGACATCTCACGCAACACCACATTCCTGCACGACAATACCACATAACACGTGGCGATTTTCCTTCGCATTCGCCTGACGTTTGATTTGGTTGGCTGGAAACATTTTTGATACAGTACTCCCAGAAGTGACAGTTGACAGTCTGAGGAAGCTCATGCAAACTAAATGGAGTTAAGTTCCCCGAAAAATATCCAGCTTCGTTCCGAAACCACGACACGATGTTCAGTATATCCGATGGCAGCACAGGTGGCTTCGTACCATATTGAATTATCTGAAACATGCCACGGACAGCTCCGAAATCCTTATCCATTGTGTTGGTGGTTGTGTTCTGGCTGCAGTTTCCTTTACAGTGGAAAGGATCATTTAAGTTAGCGAATAGCTGGTGAAATTCAATATTGCTTCCTTTGCATTTAAAACCGCTTCGGTATAATACTGCAATGCCCCCATTACTAAAATGGTGAAATATTATGTACCTTATAATTGCAGTGCTAAAAAGAGGTGTCCCAGCGAAAATGGTTCCTGTCGTCGGATAGTAAAATGTCATTCTTCCGAGCAGCCTCCTGATTCCACCACGCGGCGAGTGATTAGTGATGGAAAATTGTGAAACAAACAGCGACTGTTGGGCGGAACAGGCATTCCGCAGGCAACGGCGCGAGGCGCGCACTCATTAGGCGACGTCCATTAATCGCGTCGGCCTGGCGCGGCGCTGCCAATTAGGACGGCGAAAGGCGCCGCCTGCGTCGAGCGGAACGCGTGGGCGGGCCGCCGCATTCCGCGCCACTGCCAGCACGAGCGCACCCTGCCCATGCCCTTGCCCCAGCTACATCCGACCGATACGTGGAATATCTTCTCACACATATCCACACTGGTTCAAAGAATGTTTACTTAGCACCCAGTACGTTGCACTGGATACCGAAATTCACTCCGAGGTTCCCTAATAACGTACAGTGTGTCGAGAAATTCCTTAACACCCAGGTCAAAACAGTATTTTTTATACTGGAGTACTATCGATTAAGAACTTTGTATTCAGCAGATCTGTCTGATCGCCATCGTACTTCACGCTGAGATGACGAAATGAATGGGATACCTCATAATGCCGTGTCAACAAAGATTCAAGTTGGAAGTCAGCTGCAGAAATACTGAGCCATTCTGTCTCTATTGCTGTCCATATTCGCGAAAGTGCTGCCGGTACAGGATTCTGTGCACGAAATGATCTCTCGACTACATCCCATAAATGCTCGATGGGACTCATGTTGGGTGATCTGGATGGCCAGGCCAGTTCACTTGCTCGAACAGTCCAGAATGTTCTTCAAACCAATCGCGAACAACTGTGATCCACTGCGGGTTTCCGTCCACAATAATTCTATTGCTGTTTGGGAACAAAGTCCATGAATGGCTGCAAATGGCCTCCAAGCAGCCGAAAAATCACTTCTGTTCAATGATCGGCTCAATTGGCCTAGAGGACATAGTCCACTTCATGTAAACATAGTTCACATCTTTACGGAGGTACAACCAGCTTGCACACTGCCTTGTTGAAAACTTGGGTCCATGGCTTCGTGGGGTCTGTGCTACTCTCTATCATCACCTCTTCCCAACTGATAGGAACTCATGTGACCAGGCCACGGTTTTCCAGTCGTCTAGGGTCCAACTGATATGGTCACGAGCCCAGGAGAGGCGCTGCAGGCGATGTCGTGCTGTTAACAAAGGCATTCGCGTCGGTAGCCCATTAACCCAAAATATCGCAGTAGTGTGTGAACGGATACGTTTGTCGTACGTCCCACATTAATTTCTTCGATTACTTCACGCAGTGTTGCTTGTCTGTTAGCACTGACCTCACGCATCGCCGCTGCTCTCAGTAGTTAAGGCCGTCGGCCACTGTGTTGCCCGTGGTGAGAGGTAACGCCTGAAATTTGGTGTTCTCGGCACTCTCTTCACACTGCGGTTCTCAGAATATTGAATTCCCTAACGATTTCCGAAATGGAATGTCCCGTGCGTCTAGCCCCAACTACCATTCCGCGTTCTAAGTCCGGTAATTCCCATCGCGTAACCATAAGCACGTAGGAAACTTTTTCACATGAATCACCTGAGCACAGCTCCGCCAACGCATGGCCCTTTTACACCTCGTGTACGCGATACTACCTCTATCAGCACATGTGCATATCGCTAGCGCATGACTTTCGTCACCTCTGAGTACACCCACACGTCTATTTTTGAGTCTATATATGCTCCTTGACATCTTGCGAAATATCTCCGAAATTATGTTCCGAAAGACTTCAACATTTTCCGAGAATTCTTCATTAGTCTTGTCCCAAAACTCAGTAACATGGGAGTTTAGTACCCGTAATAAGTTGTCTGTCGTGGTAAGGTCCAGGCTTCGTGGTGGTCATTTCAGCAGGGCTAGATATGTAGCTTAACGACGTCCAATCCAGCAGCCTCAAAGTCTCGCTACGTAATTCAAACAACTGAAATATAAAGTGTGCTGAAGCTCTACCTTGCTGTAACCACGCAAGATTCGTGATTCCCTTGTCCTAGAGATGAGCACATTTGCAACGTGTCCAATTAAGATTTCCATCTGTTTACCCTACGAAAGAAATATGGTCTAAACAGGTGTGGTGATGATATCTCCGCTCACATCATAATATGGCGCGAGTTTCTTTCCAACGATTTTCTTTAGACCAGAAATCCCCATTCCTGGCCTGTAAACCGTGGTGAGAAGCACATACATCATCAGTAAACGAAACTCTCGAGCGAGACACGGTATTTGGGAACTGGCAGGTTGCAGCTAGTTGCTCAGTGATGTCATAATTCATTTACAAATATCGATCTCATCTCTTTTTAAAGAAAAAATGCTTTTCGTCAGTTTCCAAGCAGGGACACCAATAAAGTAACTGCTTATTTCCGCAACTGCCCAAATCAACAGGGATACACGGACTTCTTGCATACTGTGTACAATACAACAGCTGATGGTCTCACTCAACACAAACTGTTCATCACAAAAAGCCAGCACCACTATCAGATGGCTCGTAAACAATGCCATTATAGAAACGTACCGTCGCTGGATGACAGCAAGCAAATGCAGTACTACTACTACAATATATTCAAGTACGATACAGAATTTCAACTTTATTTTCATGTTAATAGATGCAAGGTAGCGCTTATGAAGTTAAACAACCCGTTACTACGAAACAATGATTGGAGGTAAACTTATAGAATATGTCACTTCGTAGTACAATAAGCGATCCGAAATGAGTGATACAGAGGGAAGATTGATGACTTAGGTTGAGTTGATTCCGGGAAAGTGGTTTCCTTAGGCCCAGCTACAAGACACTAGAGCGACCCATCCAAAAGATCTTTTTCAGTGCTGTGGAGTCCGTATGATGTACGCCTTTTTGCAGAAGTCGAAAGAATTCCGAAGGCGCGTTGCTAGAGTCTTAACAGATCGGTATATCCCGTATCAAAGCGCAATGAAGACGTTAAATCGCAACAAATTTATATAACTGACGTTCTCGCGAAACCCTATAGAGTCAATTCAGAGAACTGATTTTCGAGGCAGGCTGAGCAGAGCCTACAAAATCCATTACGTAGCACAAGGGGATCACGAGGATAAGAGAAAAGGCGCGCACAGAAGTTGAATTCTCAATAAGATTGCAGCGGGTGCCACATTTTCATTTCTCGATTTCTTAACTCCGTATTCCATTAGGCTACACACGGTTTGTTTAATCTAAGTGTATTTGACGACTATGGAATTATAAACTGGGTGACAACACAGAATAATGTGGCACTGTGTACTTCACCTGGTTTGAAAACTTAGTAGGACCTGAAAGCAGGGTTGACGATGCACAACTAGAACCAGTCATTTTATGCCAACACCTGACAACAACGACGATTTTTATTTCACACCTCAAGTTCGGTAGGACCAAACTGAGGAGCAAGTCTCCATGGTCACAGAACGTGTCAGTACGTTAAGTTACAACTGAAACGTAATAACAGAAAAAATAAAATGTTCATGAATCCTAAAACGACAAGCTGTAAGTTTATATAAACGCAATAAACAATGTAACGAAGGAATTAGCTTAGTTTTTCAAAGGACTCTTCGACAGAATAGGAGGAAACTCTTCCGTTTGGATCTGAAAGCGCGTGTATTACTGCTACGATCTTTGAATTCTTTTGGTACCTTATTGAAAAGGTATACAGCCAGAATACTGAACTCCTTTCGGCACGGAAGTCAAGGACTTGCGATCCTAATGCAGATTGGATTTCTGTCTAGTATTCACTGAGTAAATGCAGCTAATTCTTGGGAATAAGGTGATGTTAAGAAGAAACTACATTAAAGAATATATAAGTATATTTAGAGGCCAATGTCAGAATATCCAGACTAATTAATAGGGGCCAAGGAGAGGTTCGCGAACTTTCACCACTTACTGCCAGAACCGCCCACTTCTGAGGCAAAAATACCCATAGAGAATGGAAGAGTTACCCCGAAATATGATAGCATACGTTATATGTGAATGAAAATAACCAAAGTAGACTACTTTTCGTCTCGAAAAGTATCACTTCAGATACTGTTCTAATAGCAAAAATGACAGCATTAAGTCTTTAAACAAGATCCTGAACATGTCTTTCGATAGTTTACTAGAAATTTGGACCGTTCAGTTTTTATCACGTGCCCATTCTATGTAATTAAAATGCAGGTTTTGTTGAACTGTGTGTTAGAGACTGTAAAACTGACGGACAGTGATTTCCTGTTAGTTTTCTACATGTCATTAACTTACGTCTGTTGCGGCACTATTTGAAACAGTGCCAACTTTCCACAACTTTCTTTACTACCAAGCTATTGTCATTAGCAAACAAATATTTTAGAATCACCTGTATATTGATATAATAATCAACGAGCACATAAGTTCTGCTGTTTGTAAAGATAGCAGCAGATGCATATTACCTGTCAGGATAAGACAGAAAGCTACACGTCTACGAAAAAGAACTCCCATATAACATTTCTATACCACATTTGTAATTTTTCCTCTTTTATGAACTGTATAAGGATGAACAAAGGTGAACCTTCAGACATGCACATAAAAGCGCAACGCGGATTTTCACACAACTTAACCTGTCAAAAATGTATCAAGGAAATTTTTTACATTTTTGAAATGGTTACTACTTTTAGAAATGTGCAAAATATTTCCGAATCTTTGGTTAGGAATCCGTTGAAAGTCTTCTCTATAAATTATCTAGCAATGTGCCTTACACTCAATGTACTAACACGGAGAAGACAGGATCAGATATTTGCAGTACATAGAGAGGTCTCATAAGCGCATCCCGAGCGTCTCGGTTCAAAATGAAAAGGGTGATAAAACGGGTTCGAACTTAGGACTTTGCACATACGAAACCAACGGTTGGGATCGTTTAGCACTAACCGAATCGCAATGCAACGGGACCTGATAAATGGAAAAAGAAACTATTGCAAAATGCGTATCAAGGAGCAATTCCTAATGTGATCCGTCGGTATTTCACAGTTGAAAACGGATTTTTACGTCACACAGACAAGGTGTAAGTGATACACGCCGCACTGTTTGCACAAATAATTACGAAAAATAAAGATCCACCACATTTCTGCGTCGCATACATTTCGAATAATAGTGAGTACGTTAAGAATCTACCCAATACACCGTCAACCCCTGCGAATTCATGTATAGACGCACAAGATTTTTCGCAGCCAGAGTTGACTACTGCCAACAGTTCATCCAGCAATGGACTGCGGGACTAATTGTTCGGTGCGTTTTGTGTGTAGTTCCACTTCTCATTCTCGACTGTCACTCGTGTCTCCAGTCTCGTTTCGGCGAAAGAGGCAAGCGACCTTGCACGTTGGTTGAAGTACTAGTGGCCTGTCATTCAGAACGACAAGACTTCATGTCCCCGTCGCCAATCCAGATTTACGTTTTCAGTGTTTGCCTCAAGTCAAGTGAGGTTACAGCTTGGATGGTTCCTTTGACAAAGCGGCAGCTGAAGCCCTGCCCATCCTTGTGAAATACGAGTTTGGGTCTGTAATGATCTCGTCTCCGGCGGAACGTTAAGTCATTGTTCCTTCTTACTTCTTGTCCAAAATATGAACGATACACAACAATTATTCCCATGTCCACACTATGGGACTGAGCCAACGTCTGATACTATGATGTTCAAGTATTCTACAAAATGCGCTTCAGTGATTTTTTAGGTGCAGCTTTATATTAGATACGCTCCTATACTAGATACACACTTATTTTAAATTATATTATTTGTGTAGCTGTTACAGTCGATTGTGCAGTGTACTGTAAAAGCAGCAATTTTTTGTACACGAGTCTGCAATGTAACTAAAAAATGGTGAGTTGCTACAACACAAGCCCTTGGTCTTCCGAACAGGAGTCAGAATTTTTACCGTTGCACAGCTTCTTTGTTCAGTGTTAGTGAGCCATTATTCAGTATGTACGTCTACCCGTCCCTCTTCAAACGATTCTGAACGGAACGTCTGCTACGCGACTGGAATCTTTTGATGTGATCACAGAAGCAAGCTATCTATTCTCCTGCTGGCGTTTCAGAGGTTTCGCGCACATTTTTCTTAGGTGAAATCAGTTTATTCACTACTTCAAACTCTGAACAGCTGAATGATCGCTTCTCGCAAACTTCTCTAACTTATCAACTACTTCGTCTCTAACGACTTCTAACGTCGACGAGAGATGACACCGTCACGCGAGCGCAGAAGGAATACTTGGAAAAACGCTGGGTAAGCGAGAGGATACTTTAATTAACCTTTTACTTTTTAGGCCGCGTCATTATGTAACACTAAAATAATTATGAACGACGTTTTGACAGTCTTTGCGGTGGTTGTTTTAAGGGCGACTAAACACCTAGGCTCTGCGGATTTTATTCCCTCTGTACATAGTCTCGTTTCGGTTATCAGATGGTCATATTTTGGTATGTCATTGGATAGAAGATGCCTGGGGAAGAGTGCCTGTACAGTAGCCTGCTGCCTGTCCTATTCGAGCAGTTGATTGACAGTTAAGAGAGAATCCACAGCTTGTACAGAGAGGCAGCGTTTACCTGCAGCAAGATGTCTAGGTCGTATGGACGAAACGTTGTTATTATGAATATTTTCATGTCTGATAAAAATGCAAAATAATTTCGATCAGATTGACAGTTGCAGTGGAAGTCTCTGATCTTATGAGAAATAGTGTTTTAAATATCCATTATGAATGTCAACTACAAATGTGCGATATGTGAAAAAGAAGTTCAGGGGACCACTTTTGACTGGCACTGTTTGCGGCTGTTGCACCTCCCCCGCCTAGCGACGGTCTTTAAAGCGGCGGCTGATGGAATTGAACGAGAAGGGGCACGTCTCCGCAGCGCGCTGCAAATGTCTGAGGAGGTCGGTGGGGCGGCCGCCGTGGCCACTGCGACCGTGTAATTAGACTGTTGACCCCATAAGTCAGGGCACGTGTTACGGCGCTAATTGCATTTAGTTCCAGCACACATATCAGGCGGTCGCCGTGATCTCATCTGGCCGGACTATTTCCGCCGAAGATTGTGGCCGTTGGGCGCGGCCCGTCCGACTGACGCCCGGGGAGAGTTTTTGTGGCGGTCGAGCCGGGCTGAGGCGGCCCCGCCGACGTAACACTATCGCCCCCGACGGCGTCTGTACAGTGGCGTCCACATACCACTTGTCCAACTTACTGGTCGGCCACCCTCCATCTACACTGCCACATCCTCGGTCGTCAGAATTCGAGGACCTAGCTTTAAGTTCATTTGTGTACAGAATGAACTAAGGCGACAAAGGGCCCGCAATTGCTTACGAGCGATTTAAAATAGCTACATTCTCTCAGTATTACTGGGAACTTCCGAGCTGCATTCCGAAAGTAGCACGTGCATGCGTTCCGGTCTAACTGAGAAACCCCAGTGAATAGGGTCAGCTGGTGTGCAAAGCCTTAGGACCGAAAAGTAACTTTCGCATGATGTTTCACTGCCAAATGACATAGCTCGATGAAACTTGCACCATACGTAATGTACATTGTAGTAAAGAAGAAACCTGAAAGAAATACGCGCAAAGAGGTGAACAGAAATGACAGTTTATTCACAATGTTGATAAGAAGTTCTTGTAGTAGGGCGTTCCATTCCTCAATCACTGCGGTTGACAACTGCTGGATGGTCGTTGGTGCTGCGGTACGCCTCCCAACTCACCCTGCACGTGGTCGATGGGATTCGAGTCGGGGGAACGGCAGGTCAGTCCGATCGCCAATTGCCCTCTCGTTCCAAGAGCTGCTCCGCTTGCTATGTTCGATGCGGTCGCTCATTGTCATCCACGAAACAAATGAAGTAAGGGCCGAATGCAGCCTTGAAAAGATGCTAATGGGGAAGGAGTACATAGCGTACACCGGTGATTTGGTCAGTACGCCCACGGAACCTAAAGCCTCCAGACAACATAGCACCTACACTATCAAAACCACCATCATTAGAATGCTGGACATACCCCCATATAGCGAGAGGAGGGAACACGTGATGCGCTAAGGAATTAGTCGAACACAGTCGTTTTCATGGGCGGATTGACCTCCAAATTTTTGAACTCCGTACTCTCACAGGTCAACATTCTCAGACCGTACTCCACCATGTGCGTCTTTGCAAGGATGCACTGGGCTCTGACTTCATTTTTATGGATGACAATGCTTTAAAGGAGAGGGTACTCTATTGAGTGGACTGGCCTGTCCATTCCCCGACTTAATTCCATCGATCACCGTATGGGACGCATCGGGGATACGTAATGCAGCACGTTCACATACACCAACCGTCATCCAGCAGTTGTCAATCGCTGTGATTGAGGAATGGAACGCCTAATCACAAGAAAGTCTGACCAATTTCGTGGTCACCATGGGTGTACTTTGTATAGCAAACACTGCCGTCCCTAGTATTACGAACATGTCCCGCCGTTTGTTATGTCCAAGGGATCGTCATGAAATGAGGTGACAATCTATTGCCTTTGAATAGAAGAGTCACTTCCGTTTGTCTCATTGCGCATTTATTTCAGTTACCTTCTGTACTATAGTGTAGCATTTCTTCCGAAATGTGCTCCATGTTCGATCGAGTTATATTATCTGGCAGTTACACATAGCGCTAATGTTAGTTGCTTCCTTAAGTTTTGGACACAAGAGTATATTAAAAGAATGTATGTATCTATGTATGTTCCACGTCTCCTATTAAACCACTCGATCGATTTCAACCGGGGTTTACTATTTGCCATCTGCAAAGAAGCGTTCTATAAGCAGCACATACCTTACACAAGGTCGGGGTTGAAACAGAAGCGTAACACAGGGATGTCTGGAGACATCTGAACCAAATTTTGTATATAAATGATTTTTGTATGAAAGTATTGCTCGGATGGGAAGAGAGTGACACGTAAAAAGTTCTAAAACCAACTGTTGGTATTTCTTTCCTGTATTTAAAAGTTTTAAATTCAATTTGTCTCTTATTTGTGTTATTTGGTGTGTCAATCATATTCCGAGAGTGAGGATTGACACGAATCAGTAAATTTGTGAAAGTGCGTCGGTAGCTAAGGTCACGTCAAACGGCTGAATACCACAAATTTAACATCTCTGGGGTCGAATGATGTGAAACAGGAGAGTGAAATATATGTGCGAGCGCAATATACTGTACGTGACATCCGCGTACTCAAGCCAAGCCGCAGGTAAAAAAACTAGCAACTAAATAAATTAACCTTCTGCTCCGATAATGAATCCAGCTTTCATGGAGCCGTCTACTACAGAGCAAGCAAAATTAGGATGTTTATGGATTTTTTTCCTCTCGTTCTGTAAATTACATGTATGAGAGAAAATTTAACTGCGGGATTAAAAAGCAACCGAGCTTCAGTAGAAAACAGGAAGATTTTTCCTTTCTTAGAACAGTTGCTGAAAAATAACACTAGTAATTCCTCAGACCTCATTTAGGCAAACCACGTTACCTCCTAAACGACATTTTGGCACTTGGCCTAAAGCGTGTTCAGTGCTGCAACAGCCTAGCTGTGTATCTAGTGAACTACAAAGCATTAGAGCTCTATATGACTGACGCGCAACAGCTTGTAGATCTGTGTAACGGAGGTCATTTGGAAACCACTGTATAGATTTAAGTATTCCAGGATTTCATTCAGTTAACGCTATTTTGTCGAGAAGAGACGTTTTGAGACCGTAGCTGTGTACAGAATACAGATGGACTAACAAAAGAAAACAGCAACCATGCTCTATAGATAATGCTATTTTTGACAAATAACTGGTTTCCAATCGACAGGTTTATCTTCAGACTGCTGTTCACTCCCAGATGCACATTTATTAATGTTTACGTTGGTTTTCGGTTCTTTATTCCCCTTATAGTGAAAGATCCTTGGTATTGTAGTGCCGTCGAAAATCCACTCGTCATTTTGTTGCAATGTTGTCTGCTTGTCTTCACAAAATAGTTACGAGCATATGAAGCACTTATTTGATTTATAAACAGATTATCAGTAACAGCTGGTTGCTGTTTTCTTCTTTGTAGGAATCAACCTGCATCATAATTTTGTAGATGTAAAATGATGAGAACCGCTAGCTGTTCCATAATTACTGAACAAGGAAGCTGCTGCTGCTGCTGCTGCTGCTGCTACACAAGAACATGTAGCAGACAAAACGAACAGCCGAATGGTAGACCGACCAGTTCCTTTTAATGAAGCATTTGTACACCGTGTGATCAAAAGTATCCGGACACCGAGCTGAAAATGACAAGTTCCTGACGCCCTCCAGCGGTTATGCTGGAATTCAGTATGGTGTTGGCTCACCCTTAGCCTTTAAGACAGCTTCCACTCTCGCACGCATACGTTGTCAGGTGCTGGAAGGTTTCTCGGGGAATGGCAGCCCATTCTTCACGGAGAGCTGCACCAACGAGAGGTATCTATGTCGGTCGATGAGGCCTGACACGAAGTCGGCGTTCCAAAGCATCACGAAGGTGTTCTATAGCCTATAGGATTCAGGTCACGATTCTGTGTAGCCCAGTCCACTACAGGGATGTTATTGTAGTGTAACCACTCCGCCACAGTCCGTGCATTAAGAACAGGTGCTCGATCGTGTTGAAAGATGCAATCGCCATCCCCGAATTACTCTTCAACAGTGGGAAAGAAGAAGGTGCTTAAAACAATGTGGGCCTGCGCTGTGATAGTGCCACGCAAAACAAGCGGTGCAAGCCCCGTCCATGAGAAATACGACGACACCATAACACCACCACCTCCGAATTTCACTGCTGGCACTACACACGCTGGCAGATGACTTTTTGTTTTGTTTTGTTTTGTTTTAGGGCGCAAAACTTCTATGGTCATTAGCGCCCGGTCCGTGACTTAGGAAAAAGTAAAAAGCCGAAATTTAAAACCAGCAGCAATGGGAACGAAAGTCATAAAATTGGAGAAACTAAAAGCAGAAGGAAGGCTTAAAAATCCACTACAGAAAGGGGTTGGTTGTCCCCAAAAAAAGCTTCAAATGACTGACGTCATTTCACTGGCACTAATAAACTTGAGAACGCGGTCGGCTGAGCGCGTGTCATCTGCTAAAATCGACGATGTATCAGGCGAAAGCTGTAGACGGGAGCGTAACGGATTAAAATAGGAGCACTCAATTAAAAGGTGTCTTACCGTCCACAGCTGAGAGCAGTGGGGACAGAGTGGGGGAGGATCGCCGCTTAAAAGATGTCGATGGCTAAAAAGACAGTGCCCTATCCGGAGTCTAGTTAAAATTACCTCCTCCCGACGACGCGTTCGGGAGGAAGAGGTCCAAGCACAAGGAAGAGCTTTCATGTCCCGCAATTTATTATTGGGAAGTGTCGACCAATGCGTGTGCCATAAATGAACAACACGTCGACATAGAACGCTCCGTAGATCGGCGAAGGAAATCGATTGAATAGCTGGCCGAGGAAGAGAGACTGCAGCCTTGGCTGCAATATCGGCCACCTCATTTCCACAGATACCAACGTGTCCCGGGAGCCAGAGGAACGCCACCGAGACGCCCCCCAGGTGGAGCACGCGCAGACAGTCCTGAATCCGGTGGACCAGAGGGTGCACAGAATAAAGAGCTTGGAGACTGAGGAGAGAGCTGAGAGAATCTGAGCAGATAACGTACTGTATCCGCTGATGGCGGCGGATGTAGTGGACAGCCTGGAGAACAGAGTAAAGCTCCGCAGTATAAACCGAACACTGGTCGGGAAGCCGAAAGTGATTTGGGGTGTCGCCAACAATATAGGCACTCCCTACACCTAACGATGTTTTCGAGCCGTCGGTGTAAATAAATGTGGCGTCCGTCATTTGTGCACATAGAGCAGCAAATGCCCGACGATAAACAAGTGAAGGGGTACCATCCTTGGGAAATCGACAAAGGTCACGGAGCAGGCAGATCCGGGGACGGAGCCAAGGCGGTGCTGTACCCCAAGTTGTCAAGAAGGTTTTAGGAAAGCGGAAGGAAAGAGAATGGAGCAGTTGACGGAAGCGGACTCCCGGTGGTAGTAGGGAGGAGGGGCGGCCTGCATACCCTACATCAAAGGAGGCGTCGAAAAAAATGTCATGGGCTGGATTAGCAGGCATGGAAGACAGATGGCTAGCATAACGACTCAGAAGGACTGCTCGCCGATTGGACAGCGGAGGTTCAGCAGTCTCAGCATAAAGGCTTTCCACAGGGCTGGTGTAAAAAGCTCCAGACACTAAACGTAATCCACGGTGGTGGATAGAGTCGAGACGCCGAAGAATAGACGGCCGAGCAGAGGAGTAGACTGTGCTTCCATAGTCCAATTTCGAGCGCACTAAGGCGCGATATAGGCGGAGAAGGACCACTCGGTCCGCTCCCCAGGCGGTACCATTCAGGACACGGAGGGTGTTGAGGGATCGCAGACAGCGAGCCGAAAGATAGGAAACGTGGGAGGACCAGCACAGTTTTCTGTCAAACATAAGACCCAAGAATTTAGCGACGTCTGAAAACGGAAGGTTGACAGGACCTAGATGTAAGGAGGGCGGAAGAAACTCCTTACGTCGCCAAAAATTAACACAAACGGTCTTACTGGGAGAAAAACGGAAGCCGGTTTCGATGCTCCAAGAGTGGAGGCGATCGAGACATCCTTGAAGACGTCGTTCAAGAAGGCTGGTCCGTTGAGAGCTGTAGTAGATCGCAAAATCGTCCACAAAGAGGGAGCCCGAGACATCAGGAAGGAGACAATCCATAATTGGATTGATGGCAATGGCAAACAGTACGACACTCAGCACGGAGCCCTGGGGTACCCCGTTTTCTTGGGAGAAAGTACGGGAGAGAGTAGTGTTCACCCGCACCCTAAATGTGCGCTCTGCCATAAATTCGCGAAGAAAAAGGGGTAGCCGACCTCGAAAGCCCCAAGAGAACAGTGTGCGGAGGATGCCTGTCCTCCAACAGGTATCGTATGCCCTCTCCAGATCAAAAAATATTGCTACTGTTTGGCGTTTCCGGAGAAAATTGTTCATGATATAAGTGGAGAGAGCAACAAGATGGTCAACTGCAGAACGATGCTTTCGGAATCCGGATTGGGCAGGTGTTAAAAGACTGCGGGATTCCAGCCACCACGCTAAACGGTAATTCACCATACGCTCCAAAACCTTACAGACACTACTCGTGAGAGAAATGGGGCGATAGCTACAGGGGAGATGTTTGTCCTTTCCAGGTTTCGGAACAGGAACGACGATAGCTTCCCGCCATCGTCTGGGAAAAGTACTGTCGGTCCAAATTCGATTATAAAGGCGAAGGAGGTAACGCAGACTATGGGTTGATAAATGCAGCAACATTTGGACGTGGATACCATCCGGTCCTGGGGCGGAGGAGCGAGAAGAAGAGAGTGCATGTTGGAGTTCCCGCAAGGACAAAACAGTATTGTAGCTTTCGCGATTTTGAGAGGAGAAAGCAAGAGGTCGCACTTCCGCTGCACGTTTCTTCGGGAGAAACGCTGGCGGGTAATTTGAAGAGCTCGAAATCTCAGCAAAGTGCTGACCCAACGAGTTAGAAATTGCGACGGGGTCCACTAATGTGTCATGCGCGACAGCGAGCCCAGAGACCGGGGAGAAACTAGGCGCGCCTGAGAACCGTCGAAGCCGACTCCAAACTTCCGAGGAGGGAGTGAAGGTGTTAAATGAGCTAATAAAGAATTTCCAGCTTGCCTTCTTGCTATCGCGGATGACACGACGGCATCGCGCTCGGAACTGCTTATAACGGATACAGTTGGCCAGAGTAGGATGGTGGCGGAAAACGCGGAGAGCACGTCGCCGCTCACGTATTGCATCACGGCATGCGGGCGCCGGGGCAATTCGGAGGTGCGTGGTATTGAATGTTCCGCAGCGGTAAGAATAACGTCGATAATGTGTGTGACCTCATCGTCGACGCTGGTAAAGTGACGGTCATCGAATGTCGCTAGAGACGAAAAAAGTGTCCAATCCGCTTGGGCAAACTTCCAGCGTCGCGGGCGCATGTAGGGCAGTTGAGGCTGCAGTCTAAGGACACATGGAAAGTGGTCACTCGAGTGTGTATCATCAAGGGCGAACCATTCGAAGCGCCGAGCTAGCGGAACAGTACCGACCGCAAGGTCCAAATGAGATAAATTTGTCGTGGAGGCAGACAAAAATGTAGGGACCCCAGTGTTGAGGCAAACTAGATCTGCTTGGTGGAAGACGTCTAGCAATAGTGAGCCACGTGGACAAGGATGTGGAGATCCCCAAAGCGGGTGGTGGGCATTGAAGTCCCCAACCAGCAAATATGTGGGTGGAAGCTGACCAAGAAGATGGAGATCAGCTTGTGCCATTGGTGTGGACGATGGAATGTATACAGTACAAAGAGAGAACGTGTATCCGGAAAGGGAAAGACGGACGGCGACAGCTTGGAAGGAAGTGTTTAAATGGATTGGGTGATAATGGAGAGTTTCATGGAGAAGAATCATGAGTCCTCCATGCGCTGGAGTGCCTTCAACAGAGGGGAGATCATATCGGACGGACTGAAAATGAGGGAGAACAAAGCGGTCATGGGGACGCAGCTTTGTTTCCTGAAGACAGAAGACGACCGGCGAGTAGGATCGTACGAGAATCGACAATTCATCCCGATTGGCTCGAATACCGCGGATATTCCAGTGGATAATGGACATAGGGTGAACAGAAAATGGAGGAATGTGACCAAGGTCGCTGTCAACTCAACGACTGCTCTGAGCTTGCGACCGACAGCATGGAATGGCATTCAGCCGAAGGCAGAAGATCCTGATCCATAGGTTGGTCAGGAGCAGCTCCTGCCACCAGCGATCGGCCTGTTGATCGGCCGCCAGCAGTGCGCCTCGGCGACACAGAAGATGGCCGAGGGCGATTTCCGCCAGGTGGTGCTGTAGATGGGACACGCCTTGGCGGAGAAGGAGAGAAACTGGGTTTCTTTGTAGCCTTCTTGGAAGTATGATGTTTAGAGGAAAGAGGAACCGATTGTTGGGAAGTTGCCGTACGTAAAAACTCTTCACGAGTATGCTCTTTTTCGAAGTCTTGGTGTCTGACTTTTGGGGTCGAGATTTAGCAGAACTCGACGAAGGGTGAGCCAGAGAGTGGGCAGGCGAAAGTGGTGAGGTTGAACGGGCGATCTTTGCGCTGGCCGATCTGACGACCGTGGCACTAAAGGTGAGGTCGCAAGTCTGCGTGGCCGCCTCCTTTGTTGGCCGAGGAGAAGCAACGACAGTGCTGTATTTTCCTTTCTGAGGCACGGTGGGCTGTCGACTGGCGAATAATTTTCGAGCAGCAAAGGTCGACACCTTTCCCTTCACTCTGATTTCCTGGATGAGCTTTTCGTCCTTAAAAACGGGACAATCTCGAGAGGAAGCAGCGTGGTCACCCATACAGTTGATGCAGCGAGGGGATGGAGGTGGACAAGCACCCTCATGGGCACCCTTGCCACACGTAACACATTTGGCCGGATTGGAACAGGACTGGCTGGTGTGATTGAACCGCTGACACCGATCGCAACGCGTAGGGTTTGGGACATAAGGGCGAACGGAAATTATCTCATAGCCTGCGTTGATTTTCGATGGGAGTTGAACTTTGTCAAATGTCAAGAAGACAGTGCGGGTTGGAATGATGTTCGTGTCAACCCTTTTCATAACCCTATGAACAGCCGTTACGCCCTGGTCAGACAGGTAGTGCTGAATTTCTTCGTCAGACAATCCATCGAGGGAGCGTGTATAAACGACTCCACGCGAGGAATTTAAAGTACGGTGCGGTTCCACCCGGACAGGGAAGGTGTGTAGTAGTGAGGTACGCAGCAATTTTTGTGCCTGGAGGGTACTGACTGTTTCTAACAACAGGGTGCCATTCCGTAATCTGGAACAAGACTTTACAGGACCTGCAATTGCGCCGACACCTTTCTGAATAATGAAAGGGTTGACCGTGGAGAAGTCGTGACCTTCGTCAGACCGAGAAACAACAAGGAACTGTGGCAACGATGGAAGAACTGACTGTGGCTGAGACTCAGTGAACTTACGTTTGTGAGCAGACATAGTGGAAGGTGAGGAAACCATTGCGGAAGAATCCCCCATGATTACCGGCGTCTCCGATGGCGCGCTCCTCCCTTGTGGGGGCCCTCTCTGAGGGCACTCCCGCCTTATGTGATTGTTCACACCTCAGGTCACACCTCCCGACAAACGGACGGAGGGACCAATCGGCACTTTCGGAAGGTATCAGCTCACCCCTCCCTGGGCCTGGCCGTTACCAGGGGGTACGTACGTGTCCTACCTGTCTACCCGGGGTGGGGAATTACGCGTTACCCCGTCATCGGCTACGCATGGAAGTGCGTGGGTCGGCCTTCAGACACGCACAGGGAGGAAGAAAGAGAAAGGGAAAGGAAAGAAGAGAGGTCTCAAACGCCGCAGCGGAGAAAAGGGTAAAGAGAAGAGGTAAGGAAAAGACAAGGACAAAGGAAGGATGAAGACATACAAGCAAGGAAGGCGAAGAATGCGGTACATTTACAAGCGTCCGTCTCCAGACGTAGGCACAAACCATACTCCCAGAGGGGGAGAAAGGGAAGGAAAGAGCCACAGGTGAGGGGGGGGGGCGAAGATGGGGGATGGGGAAGGATGCGGAAAGGGAAGGTATGCAGCCCGGAAAGGAAGGAAGGCCACATTAGCTCGGGGTCCCGTGCTCGCTACGCACGTAGCCACAAAAGAGTTGTGGATCCCCTGGGGGGGCTGGCAGATGACGTTCACTGGGCATTCGCCATACCCACTCACTGCCATCGGATCGCCACGTTATGCACCGTGATTCGTCACTTCACACAACGTTTTTCTACTGTTCAATCGTCCATTGTTTAGGCTCTTCACACCAAGTGAGGCGTTGTTTGGCATTTACCGCCATGATGTGTGGCTTATGAGCAGCTGCTCGACCATGAAATCCAAGTTTTCTCACCTCCGGCCTAACTGTCATAGTACTTGCAGTGGATCCTGGTCTAGTTTGGAATTCCTGTGTGACGGTTTGGATAGATTTCTGCCTATTACACATTACGACCTTCTGTCAGTCAGCAGACGAGGTCGGCCTGTACGCCTTTTTGCTGTACGTGTCCCTTCCCGTTTCCACGTCACTATCACATCGGAAACGGTGGACCTAGGGGTGTTTAGGAGCGTCGAAATCTCGCGTACAGACGTATGACGGAAGTGACACCCAATCACCTGACCATGTTCGAAGTCCGTGAGTTCCGCGAAACGCCCCATTCTGCTCTCATGATGTCTAATGGCTACTGAGGTCGCAGTAGGTGGGAGCAAAATGCACCTAATATGAAGAATGTATGTTTTTTGGGGGGGGGGGGGGGGGGTGCGGATACGTTTGATCACATAGTGTATGATATCAATCCAAGGAATACCGCACTTTGTCCACTATGTCAACGTGCTCTCAACAGTATGTCCAAGCTACATTCCTACACAACGCATAACGACGAGAGAAGCTCTGTGACCAAAATTCAGTACCTGTTTGGCGAGATGTAACCTTCCACAGCGCCAATTAAATTGCCTTTTCAATCAGCTATGCTATGAGTTTCCATTAATGACTGTAGGAAAGTGATTCGTCGGCAGCAAACGGCGCTGCCACGTCTGACACCAGTTTTTGTCAGATCACCGAAGGGACCCAACGTCGGGCGTGGTGCTGTTGGCTCCCTTGCCATCACGATAGATTGGTGGAGGGGGGGGGGGGGAGGAGGAAGTTGTGTAAATTTCCTTTCCTATCAGCAGACTTATTGCTAATGTCGTGGGTTAAATCCCGAAACGCTCCGCAGTGCCTCATGAAGTGGGGGCGTGTGACATTTTGGTGGCGATCCGTCCGTCGGATGAGATGTTAAGCTCGGTGGCTACTTTAATGCTATACGAGAGAAGTAGGCTATGAGCCGGCGCCGGCATTCACCCTCTCCTATACCACCACAACCACAATGACACCACACACCACACCCATCAGATACATTTCTCTCACACTTCGCGATGAGGACATGCTATTATACGAGAAGGAAATAAAACTTTTCAATTTAGGCGGGTGAACCTATCCTTCGGGGTCTGCCGGCCGGTGTGGCCGAGCGGTTCTAGGCGGTACAGTCTGGAACCGCGCGGCAGCTACGGTCGCAGGTTCGAATTCTGCCTCGGGCATGGATGTGTGTGATGTCCTTAGGTTATTTAGGTTTAAGTAGTTCTAGGGGACTGATGACCTCAGATGTTAAGTCCCATAGTGCTCTGAGCCATTTGAACTTTCGGGTTCTCTTCGGCATACAACTTTACTTTTTATCGGTCTCTTCCTGCCCACTAACAAGCAGCCCAATTGAAATTTACTTCTAGTATTATGACACCGGGAGAGTTGTCACTGTATAACAGGATTGTCAGCAACCGCTCCAACTGATCATACGAAATGAGACTTGATCCAGTGTTCGCCTTAAAGTAAAATGAGAACTAATGCGTGTGTATGAGAAGAACGAGTTGATTGCAGTCTTCAGTATAAGGCTTCAATATAGGTTAGGTATAATAACCTGACAGCTCGACAGACATTACGCGGAAAACCAATTTTACAAAAATACAGATATGGTCTAAACATTTACAATGCATTTTGTCGCAATCTGACACCTGAGAGCAGATTTTATATTATTCTGCATACTTGCCCGCCCCCCCCCCCCCCCCTCTTTAGAAACTGCTATTGTACCATAGACATCACGCTAAATTGCTGCCTCCCGCCTTCCCAGAAATGGTTCCGATGGGACGATGCCTAGTAAACAACTTTGGTGTTTAAATCAACCTTCGGATTGATGACAGTTTTACTGAAGATTTATGGCACTTCCGAGGAAATAAGGCAAATGAGACTGCAACTGTTTTCCCTCGTCCTGTGTACCTTTAAGCGCTGCCAAGTCTCTACCAGAAACGAATTAACACCGCACGAGTGGTAGAAGCGAATTCTCTGAACAGCTAGAAAGCATGTACAGAAATGTCAAGACCACAGTTTATAATGCAAAACATTATAACAGTCAATAGTTACACGTATACGCTCGGTTAACATTTAAGTATGACGTGCTCAACAAAAAACAAACCATGAAACATGCCGCGCATTATCAGCAGCAATGCACGCACAAACATGAACGAAAGATTTACTAAATGTCGAGAAGTACAAGAGTTACAGTCCCCAGACTGACTGAATCCTTTGCAACCACAGAATCTATGAAGATATAAATTCGGTTCCTGTAAATGTCCACGTGGATCTTAATACTTCATTTTGGGTATTAATAACCTTTTTATCTGTCTTTTTCCGTGGAAGACCAGAGGTGTACCTACTTCATTTCATCCACCGTTACTAAAAGATTCATGTGTTTTCTTTTTTAATTATGTGAGTGATGTCTGAACAATTGTTCAACGCTGACTGGAGACACTATATATCAGCCTTACGCAACAGACATTCCTTCTCAAAAATTTTCCTTTACCAGCAGATACTGTAAAAATACGCGATAC
Source organism: Schistocerca serialis cubense (assembly GCF_023864345.2). Lineage (NCBI taxonomy): Eukaryota > Metazoa > Arthropoda > Insecta > Orthoptera > Acrididae > Schistocerca > Schistocerca serialis. The sequence continues at coordinate 358,232,142 of NC_064641.1, read as the reverse complement.
ATGCGGCCATTTCAGCTCTTATTGGAACAGACGAAAGATGGATTTTTGTAATATTTATGCTTAGGAGCCAGACTGGGATATTTTAGTTTCTAAGTGAGTCAGACAGAATATCAGAAAAGCGATATGCTGAACGAGAGGCAGTCACCATTCGCAACTAATTAGGCAATTCGCAACTAATTAGGCGATAAGCTATCAAAACTATCCTGCAATGATCGTGATACTTCTGAAGCAAGAATATAAATACCTGGAAATATCGTTAGTAAAATAACAATCACGGCTACATAATAGACGAGACATAGCATGAATAAATTTCTATCGGTTAATAGTACACAATTACAGCAGAGAATGTAGTTCATCAATCAGAACTTCAATCCATTCGTGTTGAGTGGTTTACATATCCGATTTTGGTGCATACCTAAACACAGTTATACGTTTTCCTACAGATTACTACATGAAAGAAAATGTAAAAGGTTCAAGGTAGGAAACAAAGTCCACCAAAATAATGAACTGATCAGTTAAATGAATGATATTTGCACGGACGGCATGAGGCTGACAAATATTGTTAAAAAATTTGTTTACAGGACGCTTACTGTGTCCTCCTAAGGCACTACGCCTAGTGTGCTTAACGTGCCAGTTGCTCTTGTTGAAAACGTAACTCCCCTGCTTTCCACGGTAAGACCCATACTTTCGAATGATGCATGACAGCGAAGTGCCGTGGCTCCAATGTTACGAGCAGCGTCGCCATCTAGCAGCGCGACGACAAACGCTCTTACCGACTCAGCCATCTAGCGGCAACGAGTGGAAGCGTTGGGCGCGCGTGGTGTACGGCTCGATCGAGAGAGGGCAGAGCGAGCAGCGCTTTGGTTCTGGCATTTTGACGTCCTTGAGCCACTTATCTACCATCCTTGTCGCCCATTATCTCACTACAGCCGCCGCTAGACAAGGCACGCAGAGGAAGCGGGTGAGAAGGAAGCCGCACTAAACGCTTGCTTCACAGACCATGGTAAGCCTTTCATTGAGAAAACAACTTGGAGTGAATGTTATTGCACTTCGGGCAGACGACTGGTACCACAAGCCAAGGATGCGACTTTGTAACCAAATCATGGAATTCTTGCGGTTAATCCGACGATTGTTTTTGTTTTCCCTTCAGCCGTCTGTTTTCCTCTTTCCTCACTGCGTAACATCTGGTTTTGCAGGATTAATCACTGTTTTGCGATGTAATAAGTTTTAGATAGGCTGTGACTCACAATATTTCGTAAATATTGGCAAATTTCGATAATGATTTTTGGAACTTCAGATGAATGCACAGTATTAACAGACAGAAAGGGTGGCGCCACTGACGCCATAGCACTAGGAAAAATCAGTTTTAATACGTGGTTCCTCTAGCTTATGCACTTATTGGAAGACATATTCCCTTCTAAATGTTTTAAAATTTTCAGTTAAACTTATCCAGAAATTTAAGTCTTGGCAGTAGATGCGACATTTCACACAAAGTCACAGTATTTTCAGTTTCAGGATCCTGCTTACATATAAATCTCTCTTTAAAAAGCATTTTTTTTAATATGTTAACAATAATTAACGAACTTACTTTTCTGTAATTTTTTTGTATGGTGGGCCTCAGGTCCCAACCCGCGTTACTGAAAATGTTGTTAGGGTTAAGGCCACTCAAATATTTTTCTTTAAAAAAAGTGATTCTGGTATGAATATTTCTAAATCATATGAGCGTGAGATAAGATGGAACAACGGGTGTATATATATATTACTCCGATATAGGAACTCAGTAGACAGCAAATGGGCGAAAGCACAGCTAAAGGACGGTATTTGTAAGCAGGAGGTGGCTCAGTGTTTAGAACTATGTGCCTCAAGGCAGAAGCACATTCCAGCGCTAGTTCTCCCGCCGTCCACGCACCAAGTCTCCTCGAGCCTTCTTACCTATCTCGACTCTTCTCAAAGTCGCTTCCACATGTTTCTGATCTCTCCTTCTCTCTCTCTCTCTCTCTCTCTCTCTCTCTCTCTCTCTCTCTCTCTCTCTCTCTCTCCCTCCCTCCCCCCTTCGCACTCTTCCTCGTTCCGACTAAAGATCGCCACGCCTCCACCTCGACAGCAAGCAGCGGCGAGCTCAGAAGACTGGCGCGCCGCACAAAGAAGATCGATAAACCATTAACAAAGTGCAGCCAGTAAGAACAATATAATTAAGCACTCGCAGCGGCATTCCAGAGACCGCGGGGGGACAGGAGTAGGGGCAGAGTGGAATGGTAGAGGCGGCGGCGGAGGGGAAGGTTGGTGGGGAGACCGCCACGGCGCTGTTGCTCCCAGGCGGCGAAGAATGCAGCGAGGGTGATTAGAGCTGTGGGCAAAGAGCAGCCGCTGCCGCTAGGCGAAAGGACCGCGAGAAACCAGCAAGAAATAGGCGCGCAGTTACGTCATGCATTTATTTCTGCCCGCCAGTGGTGGGGAGTGAGTGATCTGTGTTCCTTTCCCTTGACCGTTCAATTCTCACGCCCTGTAGTCTGGTCTGTGACGTCGCGTGTTCTCGTTAGCGGCGCGGCCGCTGCATTCCACTGGTCACGGCCTCGCCCCCCCGCCCGGGCGCCGCCATCGCGGTTTGCGCCTTCGCTGCTTTCTTGTCGCTCGCTTTCCACTCTGTTATACTTTGTACAGCACACTCAAAACTCAACAATACACGATTTGGAGGCGGGGCGCTTTTCTAATCATGGTGCCACATTCTCGTTCATTACCAGATCATAAACAAATACTCCTTTATTGTGTTCTGTCGAGAACCATCGGGTAATTAACTGATATTCGTGGTTGTCTTGTGTAACAACAGCCATAACAGTGGCTTCTTATTTCGACAGAATTTAGAACGATCCCGTTTAATAAGATTATTATAAAACACTAGCAGTGAATGAAACGTGAACACCCTGAGGTAATAAAATGCTTTAAGGATGCTATATGGAACCGAAGGATCCTATAGTACTAGACTGTCTTCGACGATCGAGTCAGTAGTTTGTATAGCTTAACAAAAGTACAACGCTGTCCTTCTCGGACAATAGTAACAGGACTCCGCGGCTGCAGACATCCGCAGTAATAGCTTCGTTGAGGATAAAAGCCTGCGCCGATGCAGATATCGACAGATGTATCTGCTGATCATCTTGACTAAAACAAGCCATCAGTTAATAGGACACATCCTGCAGCATCTAGAAAAGGTCAGTTCGTTAGAGCAGGGAAGTGTGTGTCTTTGGAAGGGGGTGGGAGTTAAAATTTGTAGAGGGAGGCTAAGTGTTGATTACAGTAAGAAGTACTTATGAGAGATGAAGAGGTTTGCACAGAATAGACTAGTGTAGACAGCTGCATCACAGAATTCTTCGGACAGATCATAAAAGGAACATCTGCGGATATCCATATGAATTATTACGCTGTGGTTAAAAGTCAAGGGCAGTGTCAGTAATATGATCTTCGTCCATTTACATTTCATGCTATCGATAGTATTAATAATTATACATCACTATTACTACCCACTTGGAATGCAGTATCACTGTAATGGCTTCAACGCTTTGTGTCCTTCAAAGGATAAATGCGTTATTGACGTCCGCAAAGCCGCAGCACAAATGCACGTGCATCCTGTTTTCATCGTATTATCAATTGCCTTAAGCCTCAGCCATTAGTGTTTCCTTTGCGTGAACAAGTGTCGCATATATAACTACCGAAAGATGCCAGAAAACTATGCGATGGCGCTTTTGGGATATTGCACCCACAGGAATCTTCGTTTCACGGCCTAACTGCTTGCTGTTCGTGTATGCAAACGTCTCCAACAACGGTCGATATGAAATCAGTGACTATCAACTAGTCCTCTTAAATGTATTCAAAGCACATAAACCAATGCTTATTACTGTGAGACGTATAACGCGTCAAGATACTGTAGCATTGTGGCGAATTAACGTACACTTAAGTGTACTAATGGCTTCCAGTAGTATGCAACGTATGACAATCTGGCAATAGACTTCATGTTGCAAAACTGTTTCGCAGAAATTTCGCAATTTCCACATTTTTGAGGAGGAAGTTATAGTTATAACTTTGGTCAACAAAATATGAAGACGACTTAAAACCGCCGAACGCAAGTCGAAGGCATTACGTGGCCGCGGAAACTAACAGATGGAACCAACAAACCGACAATACCTTCGCGCGACCGTTTCTTAACGTGCTGAAAGTTAAGATTCCTACGGAAGTAAATTAAAAGTCAAATTAATGTGAGCACCAGTCGAAAGCCTCAGTAAACACCTTTGCTGCGCGGACTGCTGCGAGACGCAGGAAAAGAGTCAATGAGGTTGTGACGATACCGATAGGCATGTGGGGCCAAGCTGACTCCAGTGCCACGACCAGATACGCTAGGTTTCACGATTGATGATCCACAGCGCGTAGCAGCCCGACCAAGGTGGTCGCACAGATTAGCGACTGGGTTTTAATACGGGGAGTTTGGTAACCAGGACAGTACGGTAAATTCATCCTGGTGTTCTTCGAACTACGCACGTTCTCTGCGAGCTGTAAGTCACTTTCATTGCCCTGCTGGTAGATGTCATCGTGCTGAGGTACAACAAACTGCATGTAGTGGGGCGAGCAAGGTCCCCACGGATAGACGCACACTTGTGTTGATCTATTGTACCTTCCAGAATGACTAGATCACGCAGAAAATGGCACGGATACATTTCCACACCATAACGCACCCTCCTTGTTTCACTTCGTACTCGCAACGGCCATCTGTCTGATGAAGCATAAAACGCGATTCATCTGAAAAGGCCACGTGTCGCCAAACAGTGGAAGTCAGTTGCGGAACTGGAGAGCTAATTCCAGCTCTGGTTGCCAATGAACAGCGGTCAGCATGGGTGCATGAACCATGCACCTGCTGCGGAGGCCCTCTCAGCAAAGTTGCCTGAACGGTCGTTGAGAAGACGCTGTTGGTAGCTCCTTGGTTTATCTGGGCGGCCAGTTGTTCAACAGTTGCACGTCTTTTCGCCCGTACGCATCTCCGCAGCCGGCCTTCACTCCTGTCATCAAAACCCAGGGTGCACCATAGTTGCCTCGGCGCCGGCTTTGGTAGCGCCTTTGTGCTATGTATGGTATCCTTTAACCACAATGAGCGCGAAAAGTTCACGAAGTAGGCCGTTTCGGGAATTCTTTCAGCCTTGGCCCTAAAGCCAGTGATCACCTCCTTTTGGACGCCAGATATATCGTTTCGTTTCCTCACTGCGACAACGAATGCACTGTTCCCACATCCTCTCGTCACCTCTCCCCCTCCTCCCCACATACGCCTTACATACCCACCACTGTTAGTGCTGCCACCTGCTGCTTGTGAGAGGTTATTGCACGTCGGCGTCGAACATAGGCGGTGGTCACATTACTGCGGCTGGACCGTGTATGAACAGTGCAGGCGACTACTACCAGTATGGAAGGAAGAAGGAAGGGAAACTAGAGTTTAACGTTCGATCATTTTTTTTTTCAAAGCTGCTATATCAGCATTTGCATGAAGTGATTTTAGGAAACCACAGAAAATGTAAATGTGGATGGCGGCTGGGGATTTGAACCGTCGTCCTACCGAAACGCGAGTCAATGTCCTAACCACCGCGCCACCTCGCTCGGTAGCAGTAAGGTACAGTTCTGTTCTAGTCTGTGCACGCTTTTCAGCTTAAAGCAGTTGGACACCGTCACAACTACGCGTCTTTGAAACCCGTTTCGTATCTCCAATCAAAAGGATTCCTATACCAACGGGACGTCATAGGATGTCCCACATAACTTATACGCCATTAAGCAGATCTCTTTTAATGGTACTGGTTTCTGAAGTTCATGAATTATGTTTGAGATTTTTGTAAATTCCTTTCCCTAGAAAATTTTTATATAAATATTAAACTGAAAGTAGGTCACACTACCGTAGCAAAAGTGTGCAGAGGACGTACAAAATAGATTACTCGTTTCTGAAAATGGCGTCCATGTGACAATGAAACGTAAACGGAAAACGATCAATGCTCAGCGCAAAGCGCCATAGACGCCACCCAGCTAACAAGTACACAAATAACAAAACTGCCACGTAATTTACACCACTGCCTCTATAATTCGATAACAGTAAAATGTACAACAGCGAAGTTTTATGATAAAATACTACATTTCAAAAAGTCACCATCACTACCTTCCCAAATGAACGTAAAATCAAATGTAGACTCATTCTTCCATCGCGAATTCAGTGGAAGGAATGTTGTTACCGCGACCGCTGCGCGATGCGTGAGTCGTGGCTGAAAAAGCCAGCTGACGCGACGGCCGTTCTCATTACAGCGGCGGACATCCATTCCGGCAGAGGATGCAGAGGTTGCGCCGGCCCGCCAGCGGGCTATAAATGTGCCACAAGCCAGCGGGAGTAAGGAGGTCCGGAATGCAATCTTGCCGGGTGGCGCTCTCTGCCCTACATAAGAGCAGCGGCTACGTCGTTTCTTCTTGCAGTCGGGACAAACCAGCAGCCAAAGAAATGTCTGCTTACCTTTCCTCCTTATTACACACCCAGAACTGCCTCGTTCCTGCAAGAGAGAGAGAGAGCATCTAGTTAGTAATAATGTCGCCGCACTGTAGTATAGAAAACACCAATAAGAAAATTCGCAGTGCATATACATCATCCCCGCCGTTCTTCACGAAGTATCACATTAAACGATCCTTCTGAAAAGAGTACTCCAGTATTAATGTATAAGACACAAAAATGAATAAAATAATCGAATTATTATTGTTCCTTATGCTTAAGCACTGATTCGCTGCAAAACAGAACAACAAGAATAAGTACTATACCACTGTGTCCTATTTAACAGCAAACATTATAAATATATGATAGCGCTAAAATGAATACCACACATTTACTTTTCATAAAGAATGGTGGTAAAAACCAATTTCTTCTCTTAAAATATTAACTAAAATCCGCGAAGGGAAAATTGGGATGTGAAGGTCTTCCGGTTTTTAATTTCATTTCACACGCACTCTTCTCTGCACTACATTTTCAAGCCGCACAAACAAGCCTATAATATTCACCAATACATTTGTTATTCCAAATTTCCCGCGCTTGACACTTCTGCTTTTCTAGAGACATGAAATCTGCAGGAACATTTTTTCCCTAAAGCATTCACGTTACATAGATTATGTACAGAACTGCCACACTGCAATGCCGGAGTGTCTTGACAGCTACACACCGTAATTTACCGTCGTTCGGCAATGTCCTTCAGACGTAGATAAACGACAATCACTTAGTGGAGCTGACGGATTAGTTAATTCGTTATGGCGTTACTGCAAACAGAATACAGTATTTAATTCATCACCTTCAATTTTAGTAAACCTTGATTTCAGTTTAAATCTGTAACGGCTTCTGTGCAGAATTCGCTACTTTCTTCTACTTGCAGAAAAGTGACCTGCTTCGTGTGTCTTTCTCGCAACATCATTTTGCCTCTTGCATTCCTTATTTCATTGCAGTTAAGTTGCTGCATCTAATTCCTCAAGTGGTAACCTATTATTAATGTCAGTGCCTTACTATACATGATTATTTGTATCTTTCATTTAGCTAATAGTGTGTGCTTCCTAAACTGTCTGGTGGCCTCTTTATTTCATTAACATGGTTTGTTCGTAAACAGTGTTTTAGATAGGCCAACGTTCTGCTTGGTCTAGGAATACGAATACATATATCACCTTAAAAACGTTTTCAACAAAAAGAGTTTCATGATACTGACGGACATTTAATATTGAAATAGATTTCGAATTCATTCATGAATAGCAGTCACATTCTCCATCCGTATTAAAAGTTCGCACCCATGAGAATGAGTCAGGAATACATCGCCCTTTCAGTCGTTTAATTGTTTTGAATTTCAGTCTTGTGTATACAACACTAAGCTCGAAGTAATGGCACTATTGCTATGTAACTGCAAGCACAAAAATTCTGTTACATTGCTACAGATTGACTGCGGAGTTGCAAAAAAACTACTAATCACACGTCTTTATCAACAAGATACGAAACCATGTCAAACGGCAATACAAAGGACAACAACAGAACTATGAGCTACATTCCGTCTCGTTATCACCACATAGTAGAGGCTTAGTACGGACTGAGAAGACCGGTACACCAGCTCAAATGGAGCAGTAGCGTGCGGGCCCGCTAGGCGAAGGGAAACCCTGCGCGCCGCGCTCAACATTCCGGTCGGAGCGGCTGTGGCAGCCCTGAAAGGCAGCCGGAGGAAGATTCCGCATACCTGCACGCTCCGGCTGTAAGCAGCCAGGAATTCAGGTGGGCCTCCCGAGACACGCGACTCTCAGCCGTCCTGCCTCGGCGGCAAGGGTCAGTGTCCCTCGCGCCGCAAGCCAGCCGGCCGGGATCGCAGGAATGCGGCGCCTCGCCGCCGACGAGCAGGTCTCTTCTCTTCCCTTCCCTTCCCCCGCCACACTCGTCACCGATGCACTAGCTGGCTGCACTCGAGCATTTGTTCTGACTGAGGCACGGCCATCACTCTGTCCCTTTAAAGATGTCCTGACATTAATCTGCAATGACCAGTAAGTTATAATTTCTACACAACGTCTATAAAGCGGAATCGTACAAACGCTCAAATGCTGCGCTGTCAATGGATACGATTTGCAGCACATATTAATACACCACATGAACATCAACCAAAGTAAAACAAGGTGAACGAAATGTAGTGGTCAAGGCTTGACTACAGCAAGCAGGCTCAAATGGATGTGGGATGCAGTAGTTATACAGAGATAAAGAGACTTGCAGAGGACACACTAACGTAAAGATCTTCAACAAACCATTCGAACTTAAGACCACAACAACACATTAATCGTCAACAGCATATACCATGATTTCAGTTTTCTACATTTCTTTCAGTCGTCAACTTAATAGCACTGAAACGGATGTGCATTTGTTTCTATTAAGACAGAATATTATCGCTGTCTTCTCATGATAATGCTACACTTTATAAACAGTTCAAAAACCCAAAAACACTATTTTTACAATACGTCTACAACCAAGTAAGGGGCACCTCCACATCTGTTGATGGAAAATAATTGACAAAAACAATGTAAGTGTGTCTTCAAATAACGTTCATTTGATGGTATGGTGTATTACCCCGCTCTCCAAAAGTCGTAAAATAATTACTGAGCAAATACCATTACCAGAGCTGATTACCAGCGTAACAGAGCAAATACAATTACCAGAGCTGGTTATCAGCGTAACATTTATTAACTAACGCTATTTAAATTCGCGTAATAATAGGTGCAGGTGTAACCTATTAAAACCCAAGGCCATGACCCACACAACTGCTTCCTGAAGGTATTCTCAAACATAATTTATGAAACTCTGAAAGCGCGTAATCTAAGTCTTCGACAGATTTTCAAGTGTTGTGGCATCAAGTTCCTTTGTTTTCAAAATATGACTGCATTAAAAAAAAACAACAATTTATTCTTGTCTATAGAACTAATGAAGTAATTAATAATACTGAACGGACAGTCTGAAACACTAGTCAACAGATCTGTTGTTGCAAAACTCACTGCAAGTACACAACAACATTGTGGTAAACCTGATCAATATCTTTACAATTTTGAATCAAGGTAAAAACGCTGTTGTTTTGCAACTGAGAAAGGTCACTCAACATGAAATGGTTTACCACATGTAAAGTGCAAATGAACAAATGAGGCTTAAAATCACACAAAGTCCTTTCAGATTGACTGTATCGCAATTACCCTTCCCGTGTATTCTATTGCTCTCATATATTTACATACAGTGCCAATAGCATGTCCTTAAGAGGTGACCCGGAATTTCTGCGGACAGGGTGTTTGCGCGACGGATTGGAAGGAGGTCAGCGCGGTGAGTCACAGTACGGACTCAAAGGCAGATGTTCCGGGCACGGCCAGCACCACGTCTGTCCTACCAGACGTACTCCGCTCGCTTCCTTGCGCTTTGATTTTTTAAATGTAGGAATTAAAAAGAAGCCACAACATCGTTAATGCAATGTATTGCAGCTGCTCGACCCAACTGCCTTTTCTAAAAATTACATGTGTCTACTGTTAATGCAACCACAATGCGAAAATATAAACGACTTCGACTATTCCGAAACTCGCCTTTTGCGTTCCCCACGCCCACAATAGGAATTACTAACTACAATCAGTAGATAGATATTCGTATTCACACCAGAAACGTAGCAACTCATCTGCATATTGGGTAACACAATGCTTTACTACTGAAAATTTATCATAAAGGGAATATCATAACAATTTCAAGAGGTTATACAGAACCATCACCATGCAGTATCTCCATCACAACAAAAGTGTTATTTGCGACTGTCGCCGCTTCACTGTTGCAAGTCGCTTCCTCTTTCAATTTAACCACTCTTTCCTGGTGTCTACTCGCCACCACTGCCTCTTGGGCACCTTCCTTCCAAATTGTGGGCGGGTTCCCTTTCTTCTCCCTTGTGGAGCCCCTTTCTTCTCCCTTGTGAAGCCCCTTTCAAAATTCCTTTCTGTCATGTATCACCACGTACAAATTGCATATCTTCCTCAACAATCGAAGGATACGAAAAGTATTTCTTTTCAATTCGAAACTCCCCTGCCCCTCCGATGAACGGCAAACGGTTCGCCCACTAGAATCTCTTCGATAAAAGTTCGATCTGAAAGCACAACAGCTACTGCATTCCATCATTACACCCCTCTAACGGTGTATTGGACCACCGCACATTTCTCCCGTGCCGCCACACGAGAACCTACTGTTCATCGCGACTTTTGATGCCGTCAGGTGGGGTTACGGGCACGTGACGCGGTAAAGAGAGCATAGGAGAGTGGTAAAAGAACAGTAAAACTACCACTAGACGCTAAGTGGCTGAACGTGAGGTTCAAAGGCTTGTCTGCTCTGTAAAGTACGATAAAGGTGATCTGTGGCATCTCTGCCGAAAGAGCGGAATGCTGGGGCACGCACAAGTGTTTCGGAGCACACTGTTCATGGTACATTGTTGAACATAGAACTCCGCAGCAGACGAGCCCTAATTGTTCTTATGTTCACCCGACGACATCGACAATTACGACTGCAGTGGGCACAGGCTATAAGGATTCGACCGTGGATCACTGGAAACTTGTCGGCTCTTCAGATAATCATGTTTCTTGCTACACCAGATCGATGCCGTCTTCACAAACACCGTCATCGTGGCGAACGGTGGTTCCAAACATGTACTGCGCCAATGGCGCTGGCTGATGGGCGCAATATTATGGTGTGGAAAACATTCTCCTGCGCTTGCATGGGATCTGTGGTAGCTGCGGACCATCTGCATCCCTTCATAATTGATGGTTCCCTGACGGCAATGTCATCTTTCAGCAGTACAACTGTCCGTGTCTCGAAGCCAGAATCGTGCTACAGTTGTTTGAAGAGCATGGTAGTGCAATCTGGACACCAAATTCGTCTGTGAATCTGATGGACCCCTTCTGGATCGCTATCGGGTGATCTCACTACGTACAGGAATCAGCGGCCTGTTAATATTTACAGGAATTACATGACTTGTGTGTAGACATCCGGTGTCACATACCCCCACAAACAAATTGTAGAATCAATGGCACGGAGAGGTGCTCAATTGTGTTCCAAAGATGGACCAACAAGCCATTAAGCAGGTGGTCATAATTTTTTGACCTGCATCTCTAGCGAACTTCGCCCTGCAGTTCCACTTTCATGCAGCTCAATGTTTATGTAGTTGTAACTGCTAAATTATTTCTCGTACTGTGATATAATTTTGCACATTCATCCTTTGGTATATGTGTGTACTGTCTGCGAAATGTGTAGTGAATAGAGTTAGTAGTAAAGAAGCAATAAATTTAAATGTGATTCATGATGCGGTAGTTTTTCAGGCATTTCAGAGTTTATGCTGTATTTCCTGAACTAGCATCGAACAATTATATAATTTTCCTGGTGCATTCAGTGGTATATGTGAGTATTGCCTAAAAATGTCACGAATAAAGTTAGCAGTAAAGACGGAATAAATTAAAACGTCATGCTTCATGCGGCAGTTTTACTGCAAGAAGAGCGAAAATGTAGTAAGTGACGAACTTTTTTCCTTTCATCATTTCGTGGGGCATGTCAATGAGAAAAAAATTTCTTACATATTTGAAATTGTATGCGAAGTTTCTTGCAAATCACAACGTGCTCTAATTCTCAAATATGGGATGACTTACGTAAGGGTATTCCCGCGTCTCGGGCTTACCTTTACTAACAGCACAGGAGCGCCTGCAGCGCATCTCCTGGGCACCTGCCCATATCGACTGGACCCTAGACGACTGGCAAACCGTGGTCTGGTCAGAAGAGTCCTGATTTCAGTTGGTAAGAGCTGATGGCACGGTATAGCGTGGCACAGACCCCATGAAGCCGTGGACCCAAGTTTTCAACAAGGCACCGCGTAAGCTGGTGGTGGCTGCATTGGTGTGGGCTGTGTTCACATGGAATAGACTGGATCCTCTGGTCCAATTGAACCGATCACGGACTGGAAATGGTTATGTTTTGCTACGTGGAGCCCGTTTGCAGCTATTCACGGACTTCATGTCCCCAAACATGTCACTGGGCCACAGCTGTTCGCTACTGATATGATGGACATTCTGGACAGTTCGAGCGAATGATTTGGCCACCCACATCACTCGACATGGATCCCATCCAACATTAATGTGACATAACCGAGAGGTCAGTTCGTGCAGAAAATCCTGCACTGGCAACACTTTCGCAATTATGAACGACTCTAGAGACAGCATGGTTCAATATTTCTGCAGGGAACTTCAAATGACTTGTTGAGTCCATGCCACATCGAGTTGGTGAACTACGCCAGGCGAAAGTAGGACCGACACGATATTGAGATGTATCCCATGACTTGTCACCTCAGTGTACACACATACATACGTACGTACATATATACATTTTTATAATATGTATAGATTTGATGATTTTGTTTCTATTCTGTGGCATTAGATCAGCGGAAGTCTGGAGTGAATGGACCCCTATAAGAATGTTGGACACTGACTTGTCGTGATTCTGGATTTAGGTGTCAGATAAATTTATGAACATGGCAGACCTTCGTGTATGTAACAATTATGCCAGTGACCTGGTTCTGAGGGTATCTGAAGAGAAGATGTGAAGTAGGCAATCTAACCACCCTCCTGATGAAAACATAATACGTCAGTTAATACGCCACTAAGCTTTCTGCCACTGCTATTTCAGTTTCCAGCAAACTTTAATAATGAATTCTGTGCTATCTTGCGACTCGGAGTGAGAACTGTAACTTTCTGCCATTGGAAAGAATGCAACAAGCTATATCAGTGAGATTGAAGGGCAGAGACCGTTTAAATTAACGAAAATATAGAGTCAAAAAACTGTTTAAACACTTGTTACTCTAGTAATGCCATTTAACGTGTCTCACCGTGGGGATGGGAGTATGCGACAAAAGAGACGCCGCGCGGCTGACAGCTGCGAGCGGGGCGGCCGAGTGGAAGGTGGCGCCCCGGCGCGCCGGGGTGTGGGCACAGGAATTAGACCAGCCGGAGCGCCGACAATAACAAGTGTTGACACATTTTGCCCCAGCGCGCCGGTAGCCCAGGAATGCACCTCGGCTGCTGGCAACACTGCACGGCCAACCAGACCCTGCGACGCCGGCCGACATGGTCATCATCAGCAGTGCCGACGCAACAATGAAATGCTCTGACCGCACAACTCGAGTGTGCGCCTACCACGTGCAAAATTCTATTAGTAGTCGCACATTACGATTGTTGATGTCTGAGCGTATAGGTCCACGGGGCTCCGTTGCAGTTCACAAACTAAACGAAATACGGCCTGAAAGCAAAACTGCTCTCGTGTCAAAGTATGAGCTAGTTACCAAATTGCACTTAACTGCTTTTTTTTTTCGTTCCCCAGCCATCATCCGTATTGAAATAGGGTCAGAGTATGTTTAAATTGTTAGTTGACGGTGCAGCTGTACGGAAAAGTCATTTGCAAATAACAGTACTCAATGTTTCCACTTTATTTATAGAATGGTAGTTCCATTATAATATCGATGAAAGTATGACTACATCAATAAACAACAGAAAGAACTCTACAGAACACGCTCACAAAATTATTGTTAGCTCTTGAGCCAGTCATGTCATTTTAAATACCAAAGAGTTATATTAGGATGCGATGTGAAATGGGACGAAATCTTGAACTGACTTGAAGTGAAGACAAAAAGAAGACATATTCGCTGGAAGGATTGTAGGAAAAATGTGCACTGGTTGACGAAGTATCACACAAAGCACTCGGGCGATCTACTCTTTATTACTGTACCAGAAGAGTTACCAGACGTCCGGAAATTCCCGGACATACCAAACATTATAACCACTTGTCCGGCGACTGAGGTGAATTTCTGACAAGTCTCTAATGTCCTAAATTTTCAGAAAAAAGTAGAGATCATCAGAAAATGAACTGGCAAAATACTGTATAAATGAATTAGTGCTCATTAACTGCAACTCGCTATGGCACCGGCTATAGTCATAGAGCATATTCATCCGTTAGTAACACCACAAGAGAGAAGTGGCAACGCAGCATTTGCACTCCGAGGCGAGGTGAAGCGATGATTTACTCTCTTCTGTTTGCATTATGGTTTTCGAAGAATAAGGTAGTAGCAAGTTAACTGTTAATTCATAGTGCTTTTGTTAAAAGCTGAAATGCCGAAACGAAAACACAAATCAATAATGCATTGTCATTGAAAGTATATTTCAAGACACCAAGAAGCGAATACCATGCAGAAATGTCTTATTTGTCCTCCATCAACTTACGTTCTTGTTGCGCACAAAGATAAGAGGTTTTTCAGTGTGTTTGACTTGGACCAGCATATTGTATGGCGATTATTTAAAGATATTTAATTTGTAATTGCCAGTTTCGGTAGATTATCATTATTTTAGTACGATGAACTTTTCTCTTGGAGGTATGCAATATTTCGAGACATGGATAAATCACGTGTTTAATTTTCGGACCTCAAATGTCTTTGTTGGTTCAACTTAAATGATAAGGCATGCACGGGTGATGTACAGAAAAAATGGTTCAAATGGCTCTGAGCACTATGGGACTTAACATCTGAGGTCATCAGTCCCCTAGAACTTAGAACTACTTAAACCTAACTAACCTAAGGACATCACACACATCCACGCCCGAGGCAGGATTCGAACCTGCGACCGTAGTGGTCACGCGGTTCCAGACTGAAGCGCCTAGAACCGCTCGGCCACATCGGCCGGCCGATGTACAGAAGCGTGTTCAGTTCTTGAGTGATAAAGGAATTGTAATAAATGATAAAGTTTTGCGATGAGGTATCAATATGAACTAATTTTTGCAAATTAGAAAATTGTCCTGTAGTGATAAGTGGGTTACATATTTAAGTGGTATTGAAGCAAGGATGAGAATTCCACTCAAAACTGCTGAAACTAGTGAGGTACTTTTCTTGCTATTCTTGCACAGAACGCTAATTCTGAAGGAGTATTCTCACTAATAACAGTACAGCGGACAGAAGAAAGCAACATATATACTGATTCAGTCAAAGTATTGTTTTTGTGGTGCTTGATTTTTAGAAACTACAGTTGTGACGAATTTCCTGATTGTATTTCAAACTATCTAGATGTTTTGCGTAAGATTAGTTATTCAGAGAAATATGTGTGAATGCTGTTGAACACATTTAACATTGTAAGTGTCAGGATGTTAAGAAAATATAAATGTATATGGCTGACGGTACACATACGGTCCAATGACATTAATGTGACCACCGACGTCAACGTGCAATAACCTCTCACAGACGGTGGCGGCACTAGCAATGGATGGTATACAGTATAAGGCATCTCGGGAGGTGTAGTCGTTATCGTAGTGTGGAACCGGTGCGATTTAATCAACGTCAAAAAGCATCGGCTTTCGGGCGGGAGTGGAAGTATTTCCTAAGTTTGTATACTGTTCGTGTTCCGCCGTGGTTGTATTATACTGTGCTTGGCAAAATGACGCTATCCAAAACCAGCAACGAGGCAACTGTGGTGCACCACGGGCCATAGATTACACGCTTGAACGACGACTGTGGAGATGTGTACGAGCGAATAGGCATGCAACTGTTGAGCAACTGACCACTCAGTTGAACGAAGGGGCTACCAACAGTTTCTCTTCAACGACCGTTCAGTGAAAGTTGCTGCATATGGATCCCCGCAATAAGCGACTGGTTCATGCACCCATGCTGGCTCCTGTTCATCGGCGAATTAGCCCGCCTATACCGCAACCGAACGTCCAAAGTGGCGATAGGTGGCCTTTTCAGATGAATCACGCTTTATGCTTCACCGGACATATGGCCGTTGGCGTGTACGGCGTTAAACGTCGGAAAATAAACATCCTGCAACAATCGCCAGAAGCGCCCATGCCGGAGGAGGGAGCATTATGGCTTGCAGAATGTTTTCGTGGCATTCCCTATGCAGTGAGATTACTGTAAACAAAAAACACATCGATTTTTATATACTGTTGTATAAACTGTGGAAGTCCAAATAGCTTCACGGGCATGTTGTCTAGTTGTTAAAACAGCAAATCAGAGTCTGATCAGCTTCAAGCGCGCAGGTAAACACACGTGCCGGCCGAAGCGCCTGACCCCCAGGTTCAATAATACGTCCAGCTCCTCCAATACAAATACAAATTCAGCGCTACCTGCGATAACACGGAAGGGAAGTGCACTCGAATTGATGACAGGTACTCTTCGTCATATTCAAAGCGATGGCTTTTCTGGATCGCTATATTTGGTTGGACTTCGAGTATGTAAGATAAGGATGTAACACATAATCTACATAGGCTGTACTGCCATTAAAAGCCTCCTTACTCTTCTGAAAAAGATCCAAATATGAGCGATGGCACTCTCAGATACGTCTGTTGTACTACCCTGCTTTCCAATGAGTCGCATACTGCGTTATACACATGCAAAACCTATGTCGTCTCCTGCTGATGTAACATTACGCACGCTTAACAGCAACAGAGTTACAGACATCTACCTAGCTACCTCTACCACTTCCTCTCTCCATGATGACGAAGAGATCTAGTCGTGGCACGGTCAACATTACTCACTGAAAGCATCGGAGAGCCATCCTGATTTGATCCATGACCACAGGCCACAATTATTAGTCAAAACTGAACCGAAGTCGCGTAGTCTTTGATTGATGGCGTCGCAGATGAGAGAAACAGACTCGAAATCAGATAAGCTTGTGAGGAAAGGGTGTTTCTTAACTCATTTTCACAGTTCGGGAGTGATGAGATGGACTACCATCTTTACCAAAGTACAAATACCACTTGGTGTGCTGTAGGCG
The DNA here is from genome assembly GCF_023864345.2 of Schistocerca serialis cubense. Taxonomy (NCBI): domain Eukaryota; kingdom Metazoa; phylum Arthropoda; class Insecta; order Orthoptera; family Acrididae; genus Schistocerca; species Schistocerca serialis. The sequence goes on along the minus strand of NC_064641.1, from coordinate 358,214,769 downwards.
AACAAGCAGATGCATATGATAGTAGGTTTCTACACTGTTCACCACTAAGAGATGACGCGGCAGAGGTACCAGTGCCCAATCTTATTTCGTGTAAACATTACCTATACTACAATACCCAAACCACCTGTCCCTACGGTACCCTATTGGCGAAACGTATGTGCCATCTCGTGTGGTTCTCTACGCAGTCTATTTTTCCCTTTCGGCGTGTACCATTATCTACCGTGAGTCATCAGTCCAGGCGATCTTTCGAGAGTATAGCATGGGTGTTCCTGTTCTCATGCTAATTCCAGTGTCCTTTAAGCACGTGTGGAAGAGGCTTCTGTACCCTACAGTAATGGGTTCATTCCGAATGGTATGGTTGTCCACCAGTTATTCAGCACTCTATTCACTGCACCAGGAACCATGATCCAGTCGCGACAACAAATGTTGCGCCTCTTGCACGTCCAGTAATATATCGTCACGCCAACAGCCAGGAAATACCTGACGGCAAACCACTCACGCGACGATATATTCCATTCAGGTATTCTCTGTCAACATACCACAGTAAGAAGTCACATTTTTACTACTGATCACGTAACTTACATTACTATGTGACAACAGTGATGAAATATGGATTTTAAATTTTTAGCGCCATTGCTTTATGGGCTTGCAGGCTATCTTAATACTTTATGATACCTGATGGTCGAATCATGACTTATTTCAAGTAACAATGGTCATTTAGTCTATGCTTATGGGTGCGTATTACTTGTTTCCGTGTCGTTCAGCCACAGCATAATCCGCACAATGTTTCCACGTTGACCCTCGAAAGTACCCTGTTGTGGACAGGAGGGTATCTATCGATCTCGTGTTCTCTGTTATTGGTAGCTAAGAAATTCGTGAATTATTATTCCATTACTCACAGGAGCGTCGTATAAAGTTTGACTGTATCCACTTCACATATACACAGAAATGTAGTTCACTGCGATACTCATTAAGTTCGACAGCCCTCTTCTGCATATAAGCAAAGAATGTTTCATTTAAAGAAAAGTGACGCGTTATTTGGTAAATGGTCTTGATAATAACAAGCCCATATGGATAGTCAGCCAGACAACCGCAGACCAGTACAACACGGTAGGAGACAGTGAAAGATTCATTAAAATTGGCCGCTTTTATCTGCGTAATGCTTTTGATAAATCAGCTGTAACACCGTGAAATCCAAATGGAAAGAAAAAGTAAAAAGAACTACGTAAGATTTAAGTAACTGTGACTCGAAATAAAGGTCAGTTACCTTTTATGACAGCATCTCTTAGTCTTTCAGCTGTTGTGTCTCGTCACTACTACGTGAAAAATGCGACTATACGTCTACATCCATTTTCTCGGCATTTAACACAGCAGGCAGCTGTCTGAAGCAGTGTGGAAATGTGCTTCCGACAGAGAAAAGTAGATAAAAATGTTTTGCAACTTACAACGACAACTTGCAGAATGTGGAAGCAGAGGACTAAGGGCAGAAAGAGGGAAAAAAAAACAAAAACAAAAAATACTAAAGAGAGCGGTTCGCTGAATGAGAGTGGCGCCTGCTTACCGCGTGGCCTACATAACGGGCGAACTACCGTTATGCCGTGAATGAGTCTGGGCCGATCGGTCTGCTGGTCGCCAGGTATGTGTGTTCGTGTCCCAGTCGATAAACTCTACAAGACTTTCTGTGCAGGCTCCTCGCAATGCATATGCGGTATATTACTGGGCGAGTCGAATCTGTAATACAGTGCGAAATACCAACCTTCCGCGAAAACTGTGCGCTAAGAGGAATGTAGCGACACGCTAAACATCAGACAAAGGACAACCTACCATGAAGTTTTCGCACAATATTTGCTGTTTGTAAAGTGAGAAGTAATTAATACCTTCATCGCGAAGGGAAAAAAAATGTCTCGATATCCCTGAGTGGGGCGATCAGCTGGGATGCTTGCGAACTGGCTGCGGATTAGTAGTGGCGTGTCATAAGAAAGAGACGTCTCAGTTATCAATTTACCGTAATACTCTGAAAACAAATCACAGCATGCTTAAGGTTTAAAAATGTTCCTGAGCATTTTAAAGTGGCCAGATCACGGTTTCATACAGCGACTACAAATTTCAGTTGAAGTCACATGGCAGAACCTCAACGTAACACGGGTATCTCGAGCGACGTGCTCTGCGGGATGACTGGATTTCAGGTGCTCTCGGTCACTACAGCTAAACCTAGATCGGCTGCTTGTTCGACCTTCTACACGTTACTAAGTTACAAAATGATGTCCAATAGAATTCCCATTAGCATATTCCACGTAAACAGAAATTCCGTACCTATAAGCCTGTGGCAGTAACAAGACAATGCAGAAATAACACACCAGCCAATATCGTCATTCTGTTTCGTCTATCAATATCGTGCGTTTAGCGTAGATCGTTGTAGTGCATGTACAGCGACGACTATTTTTCCACTGTAGTGTTCATCATGGTTGACAAAAATCAGAGATTACATTAAGAAACTCTAGCTACTGTGCAATGCAGATAAATCTTACCCAAGAAGGAGTTTGAGGTAGAAACTACGTCAACTGTGAAAAGGATACCTCAAGTGTTAGATGTGCAACAGGGCAGAACAGTCGGGTTATGCGACAGGGGGAAGGAAGGTAGGCAGGCAGTAAGACTGCGAGTTCAAACTCGTATCGACGACGAGGAGATTAGACACACAACGCGAGCTCGGACTGAGTAAGATTGGGGAAGGAAGTTAGTCTTATCCTTTCAAACGAATGGCCTCGGCTTTTGACGGTGTAGATTTACAGCAACCACGATGAATCTCAGTCTACATGATTGGGATTGGACGGAGATTTGAATGTGGTGTGGAGCAGACACAAATAGCATAATGGCGGGGCTGCAAATCTCTCTCTCTCTCTCTCTCTCTCTCTCTCTCTCTCTCTCTCACTCACACACACACACACACACACACACACACACACACATACACACACCGCAAAATACATAGCGCCGTCGCCTTTTTAAAAAGTCCTGGCAAAGAGCAGGAGGTAAAAAGTTATCTCACATCGACATTGGCGTCATCAGAGACAGCGAACAGGGAAGGATGGGGGAAACATTTGGCTGCAGCGTTGAACGTCTGTGATGTCATATTGATTAAAGTATGGGAAAACTGAACCCGGTATGGCTAGATGGAGATTGCGACCCCGTCCTCCAGAAAACGATTTCAGTGACTTACCAGTTGCGCCTCCTAAATCACTAAGGTCGTGAGAGAGGAGAGCAGGAGCATTGGCATCCTCTGACCTTGCAGTAAGATGAAATGATTGTACTGTAAACAATGATGAACGCATGTATTTACAAAACTAGAGGATAAGACGAAAATCGGTACAAAAACTTAAATGAACAGAGAAAATACGAATATGTTTGCTTCTTCATCCAACCTGCAGCTGTCACCCCCCCCCCCCCCAAAAAAGGTCTCCGACGTCCATTTTGGCGGTTGGAAACCATTTTCTGGAACCTCTACTTTAGAGACCAACTAGTAGGATACGTACTATTTGGAAAATAGGTTCAAAACTTAGCGACAAGGCACTTTAAATAGCAGGGAAGGTCATATGGGTTTAACGTACGTACAGACAGTAGATTCCTATGTCGAGTTATCTTTTCCGCTTACTTTCTCATATTTTCCTGGCAACCTTTCGGTTTACTAGTGTCTTTAGTACTGTACCTAACATCGTCTAAATCTGATTAATGGTGAGTTGCCACCAATCACAATTAAGTCCGATACTTAACTGCAACTAAGTTCCCTCACGTCTGATCAACAGAGGTACTGCAACTGTTGTGGCGTAGCAAGACAGCCACGCCACGGAAGTAGCCGAAAGGCACGCGTTTAGTTCACGCAGGCAAGAGATAGGTCTGTAACAGGATACGTAATGAATGCTATAAAGAAAAGTACGTAGCTTCTGGAATACTTAACTTTAATCCATCCTTGGTACATCGATATTGACGACATAAGTGAGACTCCATAGATACATGCAATGTTACTAATGGCGCCTTGCTAGGTCGTAGCCATTGACTTAGCTGAAGGCTATTCTAACTATCTGCTCTGCAAATGAGCGAGGCTTCGTCAGTGTGCATCGCTAGCTACGTCGTGCGTACAACTGGGGCGAGTGCTAGTCAGTCTCTCGAGACCTGCCTTGTGGTGGCGCTCGGTCTGCGATCCCTGACAGTGGCGACACGCGGGTCCGACATGTACTAATGGACCGCGGCCGATTTAAAACTACCACTTAGCAAGTGTGGTGTCTGGCGGTGACACCACAGCAACATCGTATTTATCCGCCGACGCCGGACAAGCAACTTTCAATTAAAATGGCTCCACTCTAAGGGAGTTACATAATATATACTAGAGCAGGTTGTGACGCATGAACGACGGCATATAGAAGTTCGGCTCTGGCTGCGAGTCATGCACGGATAGCCAAAGCGATTAAGGCTTCCATCAAGTCGGCATACACTAAGGCTTTCAAGAACTTTGCTCCATCCCCTTTCCTCTCCTTGGCGGTTATATATTCTACCTGAATCACTATTCTAAATTGCTACCTATGAGGCGGGCGTTACTCTACAAATGAGCGACATCAACCAAGTACAGGGGGGGGGGGGGGTCATCTGTGGACAGTTCACGTGCAAAAAGCGAGCGACATCGTTTGCCCATCTCACAACGGCTTCTCTTCAGATAAAATAAAACGAAGATCTGATGTGCAAAATGTTAACATCTACACCATACTCCGGAAGCCACCTACTGGTGTGTGGCGGAGGGTACCTTTCGTACCACTAACTGGGCCCTCCAACAATGTTCCACTCGCGAATAGCGCTTGGGAAGAACGACTGTCGGTAAGTCTCTCTCCTGACATATGTGGTGTCGTGCCACGAGCACGAAGGCTGCGGACGTGGCTTGATGGCAATGATGTTGTAGGGGAACAAATCGTCAATGTGATGCGGACGGAAGGCTGCTGGCGAAGTCGGAGGGCGTCGGCATCGTCGCCTACGCGTGGTGTGGCGGGGGTCCGGTGGCGGCGGCGGTGTCTGTGCCAGACAGACGGGCGCGCAACTTTCTCTGGCGCGGCGGAGCGCGTTCTCACGCCGCTTTCTCCTCGTTCCTGCTGTTCTTATTGTGTCTGGCCCGCAGCCGTCTAGACAGACACACACCGGCGCGCAGATCTGAAAGCGATCTGCAGGCCAGTGACCCACTGAGCAAGACCGGGCTCTGTCCCCTCTCACCCAACGCGCAGTCCGTGCCATCGCGTTACAGCGGGCGTTGGCGTTCCCCGTCCCCACAGCCACTGGAGCTGCCGCGCTGCTTCTCGCCAGTAGCGACATTTCCACAAAACCGGCGCGCAGTTGGTCAAGGTTGTACATCGGTATTACTTTTGCTACTCGCGATTCTGTGAAACCAAACACGAGATAACAAGAACGTCATTTTTTGCTCATCCCTTGGGTACATTGCATCTGTGTATTTTTAAGTTGTACGTTTAACAGTGAGTCTAATAGTAGCACCAACTGGCACTGAATATTGCGTTTCTCTTCGATTGTGTTGCTAGGGAAAGCTTGTGCTTCACAACAGGTTCAACCGCAGGCAGTCACGTCATGCATGTAGGGTTGAATCGTTAAGGAAGTGGTATTATGTAAGGACCATAGAGTCAAACACTAAAACCATCGGCTGTGAGCTCGTCTTGGATCCTCTGGAAAGCGACTCTCCGAGTATCAACATGATTGTGAAAACGATTCTTGTCAAGATTTGTTGTTCTCCGAACTGCAGTAGATCTTTGTATTGACAGTAGGCGTTAAAAACTTAGGATAGATAACTCGAAGAGACTAGTATGCTCCCTAAGAACATATTGGTAGTACACACTCGGAAACGTGTTCCAGAACAGGAAAGGATTTTCTAAAAAATAAATAAAAGCATTATGCATGAAGGATTCGACAACTATGCTGCAGCAGTTGAGTCCTATATCTGGTGGAAAACTAGTAAACAGGCTCACGTGCCCCTCGAAGTTGTCCGGCAAGCAAGCAAGAAAAAGAGAACGTAATAGTAAAAAGTAATACGAAGTTCCGGATACAAGCATCTCATTTTTTCGGTTTTCTTGCTAACTTGTCTGTCATGTTGTCTTCTTTTATTGCTCCATTATATTATCATGATTACAAAAGCGTTTTGAGCCGCTACAGTTTGTACTGCGTTGTATTTATGTAATGTTACCTCAGATACAACTGTGTCCGGCGATATGCGGACACGGAGACTTGCGGACACAGCCGGTTCACGGCAGGATTTACCTGTCACTTCTCCGCCTCTCGACCGCATGAAAACAAGTCGCAAGAACAACTTACCTGGTCCTGATGGACCGCTAGTTTGATTCTTTTTATAGTGATTTAACACGAACTTCAACTTCTTAGGTGGCAAAGTCTATGCAATAATAAATGTATTTAACACTTTCGAATGTGGGTAATAAACGATTCTGAGGAACAATGCTTTCATTTAAATCATTTGAACATAATTTTAGCTTATCGAATTACATCAAAGCTGAATTTCACATCGTAGCTGTGCAAAACTGCTTCAACATCGAACAAAAATGCACGTCAGTCTTACGGAATTCTCACAAGTGGTTAAAGAATCTGCTCATCGAACTGTAGCAGTCTTACTTATTTGGTACTCTCAATCAAAATCTGAATATATTTAGACCTTTTCCCCGATTTGTTTATAATTGCATATTAGTCTACATTAGCTCTGAGGTTCATGCCACACGAAATAATAATGACAAAATACAAAAAATGTTTCTTTACTTCTCGAATTAACTAAAACTGTTGTTGCTCGACAGGTATTATGATTTGAAAGTTTTCATGGCAGTTTATCTACTGCTGGCGTTTGCTGATGTAACAACACTAAATACCGTTCAAATGAGTTTCCTGTTTTCAGAAATTTCAGTTCTTCCTAACTTGATTTTCAGCTGCAATATCCTCTCTAATTGCCATGTTTTCTTTCTGTTTGTGTCCCGTGACATCACACGAGACGTTGGGTTTCAGTGAGGAAATTACGGGAGACGGAGTGTGTCGTTCTTTTTCCTCAACCATTCAGGTAAACAGTTTTTTTTTTTTTTTTTTTTTTTTTTTTTTTTTTTTTTTTTTACAGTCGTAGTCAATAAAATAGCAACAAGTACTTCATCGCTCTTCGACAGCTTTGCTTCTTGAAATCGCGTTGCAAAATGAAAATACTTACATAACTACTGATGCTGTGATTGTGGCTGACTGGAAGGGGTGACAGTATAATACAATATAGTATAGTTAATAAATATAGAACGTATGAAGGCCCCTTATGACTGGCGGTGTCAGGGAAGAAGCGGACACGATGGCATGAAAACTATCTGCAGACACCGCCAACTTTAAGAAGTTTTCCCCTCGTGCCGAGAAATAGGTGACCAGACTATACCACAACTGTGGTGTCCTCAGATATCCGGTAAACTCAGCTGTCCGCATACTCACGTGTCCGCGTTTCTCCTGCGTTCGGACCCAACAGCCTTGCAACATGGGCGAATTGTTGGCGTTCGTTTAAGTGTAGCGTACATAAAAATAATCGCAACAGTATTTATGATATTTAGATATACAGCATTTGATGTCATTACAATATTTCTTGCAATATGGTGTTCAGCTAGAGAATTTTTCCGACACAATGTAAACACAATATTGCAATACATGGAGACAGCAGAGCTCTGAAGAAAAAAGTTACTAGAAGAGCACTACCATCAGAAAGGCTGCTTAGTTCGTATTCGTTTAATGAACGCAATATCAAGGAAAGCAGTGGGGCGGAAGCTATAGAAATCATTCAGCGCATAGCTGCTGTTGTCAAATTTCTTACAAACCAGGTGTCTACAAAGAAGAGCCTCGACGGTGCTAGGAATATAAACCCGTAACTGCCGACCTACACAATGTCGTTGGATGAAGCGTATACTTCACTTCTACCGCGTACCCTGACGCAGAACGTGGTGACATATGGAGAATTCCAAGGGAACTGTATTACGCGCACTAACTTGTTCCAACAACCGAGCGATGTAGCGCAATACCTGGAACACTGCATTCCTTTCCAAATCTGAGTTTGTGCTTTGTGTCCAGTGACTTCATCAACAACCCTAATCTTTCTTTCTTTCTTTCTTTCTTTCTATAGACGAGCGTACTGGTGTCATTGTTGTGAGTATTTATATGGAGATTTTCAAAGAAAAGGTAATTTGTTACACCTACTAAGCTATTGACAAAACTGATTCACATGGCTACAGATGTCCAAGATTAGTTTTATAGGCATGAGATCCATTTTCTTTGGCCTCCAGAAAAGCCAGGTCCCTGACCTTCAAAAAGTGTACAGGGCGGTTGCCACCCTTCACCGTGTCTCAAGAAACTGGACGAGATTTCATGCGAGGAATTCGTAAAAATCAGATGAAGTGGAATTCAATATTTTTATGAATCGGTGCGCACGAGGACCAAAATGTTTTAGCGGGTACTAAAACGGGGCTTGCACCGAATGACCAAACAGACTCGTTCTACTGCCCATCTGCAGCACATTTGTTCGTTATCGAGCGTATTGACAGGATCTTACCTAGTTTCGTAAACAGCAATAACAGTGTAGGAGTTCTTGTCGTAAACCAGCAACATGTTTCAGAATTACATTGAAGCGAGTCAATGCGGCCTGTTGCGTCAAGGCTGTGTGACACTGTAATCAATTACTTAAGAATACGATACATGTTTTTTTAAGTAGCACTAGACCTGCAGCTCGAATAGTATGATATGCAGCAAGATGAATTATTAATATCGCACCATGTAAATCACAAATAACAGTGGAAAAAATAATTTAGTATAAAATTATTACCTTTTCAAAATACTATTCTGGATAAAGTTATCCTCCATATCCTCTTCCATAATAAAATAGCCTTACCTTACCTAGAATTTACTATTTCGTTAAAAGTTCCGTGTTCAACGTAAGTCAGTCATGACAGAGCACAAATTCGAGTAAGGGAAGGGAAGGAAAGGAAAGGAATAGAAATCGGCAACGCGCGATCGAAGGTATCATCCCGGCATTCGCCTCTAGCATGCTGACGAAACAACGGAGAAGCTAATCGGTCATATGACCCACTACTCCAACATGCGCGTCCAGTGTGTTAAGCCCAGCGAATGACCGTCTTGTGAGGATCACAAGTTAAGGCCCCAGTTCATGTTAACCACAGGTTCATAACAAGCTTTCCATTCACTAGTGACGAGCGGGAAATTGGGCTGAAATTAGGATTGTGTTAATACGAACACTGGGAAAGCTGTCGACGCCACTGAGGCGTCCGCATCCGCAGGCATTTCGTTGTGTAACAAGCAGAAAACGAGATGCTTGTGCCACAACGTGCTACACGGAGCCGCTTGCCCCGGTTGGTGCACTGTTGCAGCCTGCTTGACAGGCGCCTTACTGCCTGGCAAAATTTCAGCACCAACGTACGCACCTCTGTCGTCCGAAGCAACACAATACAAGAGAAAGGGGAAAAGAAGAAGCGCAGGCAAAAAAAAGCGACACACAACGGAGAGAAAAAAGTTCAGAGTATTTTTGTTGTTGTTTAGCACCATATAAAGAACGCTGTAGGCCGTGGGATTAGACCATGGGAAAAAGTCGCACGCTGCGAGTCTGAGCGCCAAGGAGAAGAGGCGGTGGGGAAGAGGAGAGTTGGGTGGGAGGGCGAGACGGGGAGAGAGAGAGAGAGAGAGAGAGAGAGAGACGGAGGAAGGGAGGGAGGGAAAAGGAGAGAGAGGGAACAGTGTGTGTGTGTGTGTGTGTGTGTGTGTGTGTGTGTGAGCGCGACGAGGAGCGAGAGCGGTAGGAATGTGGCCTGCGCCGTTGCCAGGTCTCGCGCGCCACAGCACCGCCACCTCGGCACTCGGCGGCGGCTCCCGTCAGACACGGCCCCACGCCGCCCGCATTGCCATTGTTTACTGCCGACCCACCAGCAAGAATGCGCTCGCCGCCTGGTCCACCCGAGACCTCGCCTACTCTCCGCCTGACCCCCAACACAGACCGTCTGGCGCGCCCAATCCCCAACAGCTACATTTTTCGCCAAGAGGCAAAAAGGATGAAAACACATAAAAACGCAGTTCAGTCACTTCCTCTCAGACTAGCTCTCGCTAGTGACATGCAGGGAACTGTCTGCTACACGTGGAAAGATACAATGTGTGAGCCAGAATAAGGTAAATGCATTTATCGCAAGGGGAAATGAAAAATTTCGTCGACTGTCTTATATTACAATACTGTGAATCATTCGTCATAGTAAACATCTTCAGTGTTACAGCTGACAACTAACGTCCGTTCACTGCGATGAAAAAGCGTTATTTGCAAAAAAACAAGATGCTACAACAGAACTAAAATTTGCCACTTTCAGAAGTGGTATGCTGCTTACCATAAAACGGCACTGCAAGGTAGATTCTTTCTCACTTCACTTTTATACAGGGCAAAAGTACTCATTTGCGTACAATATATCCAAAGATAACAATACAAGTACCGGCACAAAACGCAGCACTTTCTACATGGGTTTTTGCGTTGTTAAAACACAAGAACGTATTACACAACACACTAATTTCACAAATAAATACACTCAACCAGTAACAAAAACGTTTTTGCAGCAGTACGTCACGTGGGTAAAATATAGCAATCAAGTGATGCCCTTTAACCAATATTAGGAGAGGAATGCTAAACGTCTAATTTAATTTACCCTGCAGTGTATAAAACGTGATTTGTAATTGGAAAGTACGGCGACATGCTGAAAAATGCCTCTGATTTCTTTTATGTGAAGCTTTTTAAATAAGAGAAGCGTTATTAACATTCTACATCTTTATTCTTCATGTCTACATCGTTATTTCTCGACACAATCACCCTGACGATGAACAAATTTCTGACGATGAACAAATTTCTCCCAACAGGGGACCAGTGTGTTATGGTCATTGTACACTGACTTTGTTGGGGCGAAGCCACAACGTCATCTGTGCTTGCACCGGATCATCACTATCGACGTGAAGTCCTTGAAGGTGTTTAACTTCTGGAAATAGATGCAAATCGGATGGGGCCAAGTCGTGATTGAATGGAGGATGTACGGTAACCCAAGCCGTACGGCTGTTGCAGATGTCTCGGCGCTCGTGTGTGGTCTGGCACAGCTGCGCTGAAGGAGAGGATGCCTCATGTATCGATGAATTCTTGGAATTCTAAACTCTGTTACAGCATACCGTTTCTCTCGCGCATCGACATGCGAGTAGTTGAATTACAAGCTTAAATTCGGCCCCCTCTACGGGCAGAGGGCTGCAAATATATACATATGAAGAAAAAAGTTGTTGAAGTTAATAACCTTTCTTTTATTTAAAACGTTTCAAGATTTTACACATAACAAACTGCATCCAAGCCAGCACGCCGAAAACAACACACTTACAAAGAAGAAAGGCACAGACGTCGCAGCAAAGATACAGGGGTAACACTTCCGTACGATTGTAAACAAGCAAATCTCTACGAGTGTCTGGGGAAATGTTTGTCAGGAAGGTCAACACACAAGTGGAACTTTGGAACGTCTCCAAGTACAGAGTTAATGCCCAAAAACAACCGGCAGCAACCTGCTTACATTTTAATTAGTGAACAGTTGCGACAAGCTTTATCAGCAAGAGGCAATGGTTTATAAAGCACATTTTTCTTAGTCTTCATTATTCATACAACCGTTATTTGACATATTCTGGTTAACTCCACTCGCGTAGGTTAGCTTAAATAAGTGACGCCACGACGGAGTAATGTTTGCGTAGTTTCCTCATCATACAGAGGTACTGCATTTTCATGCAGGAATAAAATGTAACTGACGAAGTGGAGATTACACAAACACTGAAGTAACTATGACGAAAATATTTAATGAAAGATAAGTAAAGAGGACGAAAAATATGTTTTGTATCATTAAACTCCAGTATTAGAGCAGAGCTGTTCAACAGCAGATCTGTTCATTATTTACGAACGTGAATCTGCACCCATGGTAGATACAATACTCCACAGTTTTGCATACGAACTCATCTCGCGAACAGAAGGCCGTCTCCAAATGTGGGAACCGGAAAGGTGACATGTGCACGGCATTGGAAACACCTTCGTTCTATACATTCTGCGGTCAATCGTTATTTCACTTAAATGATCCTTTCGGACTAGTGGCAGAACGACGACTCCCATTCTCACCTTTTAATCTGCAGGCGAAGATGATGGGTAAGGAACTCATAGAAACGTTACGACGAGACGATGCCACCACTTGGCTGATCACCCGAGATGATTTCATCGTGACTGATTAGTGTCTTAAACCTGAGCTGTGTTCGAAAAATTATTCTGTACCGAGCGAACGCTGTAAGCAGTGCATTTCTCCTCCTCTAGCGCCAGGTTGGAATACATTACCGACGCACCGCAAACTAGTGCTGGCGAGCGGCCCCAAACGGTAACGCGCCGCTGCTGAATGGGATAACCATCCGCGACCGAGAGTGCTGTTTACCGTGTGCGTCACACAAAGCTCCTGTTTGCTTAACAGCTCCGCTTTATTGCAGTCCACAACAACCTGCCGTATCTATAGGTTGTTTTACTCCCCTTCTTTCGCCTTTCACATTTACTTATTTACAACACATACTAAACAAAATTAACCGTTTAATTTGTGTTCATTACGTGTTTCGCCTCAACATCATTCCTACGCGAAGTCTCAACCGTTTGTGGTTCATTACGTGCTTTGCCTCAACATCTATCCCATGCAGTCTCGTTTTCGACAAAGTTTTCGGTGTATAGATTCTCCTCATTCTCTTTCTATTCGTGAATTTGCCTTCATAATGAGATTTTCTTCACAATGAAACAGCTACCACAGGTCAAACAAACAGAATACACTAAGCATATACAAGGTGTGCTGTTCTTTCCGTAGTGCGGTTGAAAGATTATATTTCAGTTGTCAATTTAAGGTTTTTTACACATTTGGTTTTTATAAATTACCAACACAGATAACGGTTCTTCATCAATTTGGAGACCGAGCTCTCACGTCCGTCGAATACTACCACGTCTGAATTGCAGCAATATAATTTGTGTCAAAATAAGCAACACCTGTGTGCACGCTCACAACATGGCGCAGTGGGGCTTTTAAATTATGCAGGGCATTGAACAGCTGCTTTCAGACCAAAACATTCTTCCTAAATATACACATCTCCCATTTTATTCAAGCCGTTACAAATCCAAACCAGGAACGTCGAATTTCCGCCTTCAGCTCGGGTACTACCTACTAACGGAAGCTAATACTTCCAGACTGCCTAGTGGAGTTGTGACGTTGGATGGTTTTTCCTCGGTCTTCACAGAGAGACGGTAAATGAAACTAAACGCCGGCCGGAGTGGCCGAGCGGTTCTAGGCGCTTCAGTCTGGAGCCGCGCGACCGCTACGGTCGCAGGTTCGAATCCTGCCTCGGGCATGGATGTGTGTGATGTCCTTAGGTTAGTTAGGTTTAAGTAGTTCTAAGTTCTAGGGGACTGATGACCTCAGCAGTTAAGTCCCATAGTGCTCAGAACCATTTGAACCATTTTGAAACCAAACACAGCCCTACGCTAGACGTATGCACGTGTAATAACGCAGCTGAGCGCGCAGCGGCCGCGACTGGCAAATATTTGCTAACGCCACAGTCATGCACGCCGCCTCCGCTATCCTCGTCGTTCCCAGGTCCTCTGCTGCCAGGCTAACGGATAGACGGCGCAACGATCCTTTTCTCAGGTTCCCGGCGCCCACAACAAATTGAAAATCAGGATTCAGCTGTTCTTTGTAACTGACTAGCAGATAGAAAAATGGCCGGCCGGAGTGGCCGTGCGGTTCTAGGCGCTACAGTCTGGAGCCGAGCAACCGCTACGGTCGCAGGTTCGAATCCTGCCTCGGGCATGGATGTGTGTGATGTCCTTAGGTTAGTTAGGTTTAATTAGTTCTACGTTCTAGGCGACTGATGACCTCAGAAGTTAAGTCGCATAGTGCTCAGTGCCATTTGAATCATAGAAAAATGTTGCGGTATCTAAAAGAGTTAATTTTCCTATCCACTTCTCTACAAAGTGTTGACTTCCCACTAAAATGTTAGAAGTTTTTCATCACCCTCGTGTCATGCGCAGTTTGTATTTCTATGTTCGGAAACTACTTTCACAACATACTTTCGACCACAGGAAATCCCTACGTGAAGCCAATGGTAATGGAGGTGAAATTAAACTTGCATTCTCATCGTAGCCCAGAAAAATTACATAACGCGGATTTTATGCATTATCAGCAAGCTTCTAAAGGTAATTTAAAACTCAGACATTACGATTATTGTCACTTAACGGCAAGTAGGTTAGTCAGCACAAGATACTTACCGCTGAATCAGCGTCTACTACAATAGCTTCCCTCCAACATCCGACCGTTATTGTGACGACACGAACATAACTGAACATCTTCTTCGAAGTCGCCTGCTGCTGACCTGTGCCTACAAATTACAGCTCATATGAATCCCAACGAGAATGCTACAAACTATAGGTAGCCTTTTTAAGGACAACAACTGCGACTGTTTGAAATAAAGACAGTACCCACTACGATCCACACGGTCATTTCTGCATTCTGTTTGTCCATTACACCTAGCACCGTTGTGCGCGTAGAAAGGTGGACAAGGGAACACCAGGAATAGAAACTAAATCAATAGTATCGCTTTCTCTTCAACGACGAGTGCAGGATTTGCTAGACGTCTGATGATCGTCGTAGAAGAGTGTGGAGATGGCCTGGTGCTAAGTCCGCCGCACGCCCGCAGTCCTTCAGGTTCGGCACGGAGGTGAGTTATTAATGTTTTGGGCCAGCATTATATGGACTATCGCTATCGAGGGTAATCTGAGACATGTGCAATATCCGGACAGTAGACTACAACCTATTGTCCAACTCCGCTGCCGGTAGTTCGTCTCAGAAGACGATAATGCACGACCTCGACACAATCTTCTCGTGAATACCTTTCTCCAAGAGGCAGCAATCGCCGGCCGGTGTGGCCGTGCGGTTAAAGGCGCTTCAGTCTGGAACCGCGTGACCGCTGCGGTCGCAGGTTCGAATCCTGCCTCGGGCATGGGTGTGTGTGATGTCCTTAGGTTAGTTAGGTTTAATTAGTTCCAAGTTCTAGGCGAATGATGACCTCAGAAGTCAAGTCGCATAGTGCTCAGAGTCATTTGAGGCAGCAATCAATAGAATAAAATGGTTTGCGAACCGGACGAGTGATACTTGGGACCAGCTGAAACTTGCAACGTTTCGTGGCAGGAAACCTTGCTTACTGGATGGCCTCTGAAGGTATGAGCAGCTACGTCTCTATCAGTCTGTGAACACCATGCGAAGGAGAACCAAGCACGCTTCGCCGGAGAGAGCACATGTTATTGAAAGTTAGTCAGGAGCAGATTTTCATATCACCGATGTGCGAAGATGTACAGTTCGGAACAGATTATATTTTTCTTTTGTTTTCATTTCATAGTCTGGATTAGGCTTATTCTTTAAACTAAGGCTACACAAGTTTTAAGAACCTACTGGTAGTGCAAATAGTGTTTTGAGCAATTTACAATCCTTCGGAGGTTCCCTCTGCATTATAATATTCAGCACATACGTGAACCATTCACGCTGAGGTGACAACTGACCGCAACACGAAAATACAGTACGAAGATTAGAGTAGTCAACAAACTTGAATGCACTGTATGTTATTGTCTCACAACGTGAATGACGTTTCTAGGAGGTTATTTCCAAACATTTATGCTTGTTTCAAGTTGCTTGTATCTAACCATTGGAGTAGCAGTTAAGTTGGCCCTCCCTGCACCAGCGTACCAACGATTACGAAATTAATTAAATTAAGTTACAGCGAAAATTTACATAATAAATCAATAGACGCAATACATCTTATTCCAAAACCACGAAAAGCCTAAATCGGCTTGGGCACTTGGGGACTTGAATCCAGCTCCTCCCGATTGTGTGGCCAGCGGCTTAAACAATCCATTTCTCGTTATGTTGTTTCATCTTGTTCTTCAGAAAAACATATGAGACTTAAAAGTAATACAAAGAAGAAATAAATGTCATATTCTTATCATTAACAATAAGAGGCTTTTCATAAATATACCAAATGCCGATTCCGTCCTTTCGTTCTTATTACGAGATGAAATCCTGAAATGCTGCTGCATTTTTTCCAGAGTACTCTAGGTTTTTGGAAGCAGTGAGGTATCAAATTACAAGCATGCAACGCAGCTGCGGTAATCACTGAAGAGACTCATCAGACGCCGGACAGGGAACAGAGGGCAACAGAAACGCAACCGATATGTAGCATTGGCACGTAATACACGAACGCCCAACAGTTAAGTAAACGAAGACATTAGAACGGTAATATGGGTGGAAATTTGTTATCGCTGTCACTGACTGTGTGGACTTCGCCACAAACCTAAATTGTGATTACTGTACAGGAAAGGCGTACTACATTCTTCGAATGGGAAACGACTCGAAGATAAAGAAACTCATCATGTCTCAGCGGTGTTTGAACATTTCTCTTAGTAAACTGACAACGCAATGCCACGAAGACGTCATCTGAACGCTATTTCGCAAGATAGTCTTACACTTTGGAGCTGATCAAACACAGATCGTAGTCAGGGGGAAATGTGCTCTTCACAAATGAATCCAACTTCACTTTGCGAAATTATTCTCGTCGTAACGATTGTCTGAAATGAACTACTCTGCTGGACGAATTTCTCACCGCATGGACTGTCAACTGGGACTTAGTATCTGATTCTTGTGGAGCATATCCGGGATTAATGTGGGGAACCTACTTATTATCATTATTATTGCTATTATTATTTTGTTTATTTCGTTGCCAGTCTTTCAAGGGCCACGATAAACGCATTGTAAGTCCCTTTTTTCGTTCAAGTCAGATGTGTTTCATCAATGCACTGCGTCTGTCACAATGGTGTTCATCTGCCATTAGACCCCAGTTACTCGTGACGTCACTACAGCAGGTCTGATGATATGTCAGCTTTTGGCCTGTTCCGGTCGTGTCTCAATTTCCTTCAGTTCTAAAAAAATGGTTCAAATGGCTCTGAGCACTATGGGACTTAACTGCTGAGGTCATCAGTCCCCTAGAACTTAGAACTACTTAAACCTAACTAACCTAAGGACATCACATACATCCACACCCGAGGCAGGATTCGAACCTGCGACCGTAGCGGTCGCTCGGTTCCAGACTAGCGCCCAGAACCGCACGGCCACTCCGGCCGGCTATTGTGCGGGCACTTCAACTTATTCAGAGGTTTTATTGTTCCGTAACCGGTATTTAAATAGCCTGCATTGTCGCTTATATTTGATATTACTTCCTTTTTTTAACAGATATTTGCAAGACAATTTATTCTACTGGTTCTATCAACACACAACTCATTTTCTGTTACTGCGTTAAAAATCTTCTACCACTGTGGCTGTATCATCCGAATTCATTCTTAATCTCAATCCTTAAATGTTTAAACAAGTTGCGAAGTTTTAATTTCTTACGCCATTCTAGTGTTAGTTTCTTCAGTTGCTGTTGAACAAGATTGTAGAGAGTCCATCCTCTTATCGAGCTCCTGTTGTATTATTATTATTATTATTATTATTATTATTATTGGCGAACAGATTTCATATTTTCCTAGTTTGTTATACTGCTATAGAAATGTCTCGCGTCGATTTCCTATAGAAATGTCTAGCGTCGACTTCGCAAATCTTCTAATTAATTGTTTGGCCTGTCTGCTGAGTGTCTTATAACTGAACCTGCACTCGTTATGTAACTCTCCCGATTAACTGTTCAGGAAATACGATGTTATTTTCCTTGTTTACATTAGTGTATAGACTCTGGACGGCCCATCTGGTACTACTCAACTATGACATTATTGCACTTGGCCTTCATCGGATACAGGTGGTGACGTTACAGTAAATAAGTCCAGTAGCGACAAAACTCATTGCACTGTCAATATTTTCAGGCCAGTTATGCACACACTATCATCCCGATTGCTCGCTGACCCACGATAAACGGACCGAATCGCCCTCACTCCCAGGTGCAATAATATTGTGATCGACTAATACGCCGGGCTCCGAAATGAAATCGACTGCAACAACAACTGTGTAAGAAGGCAGACACACACGTGTGTGATTAGCGAAAATAAAGACAAAACTGGTGAAAAGATTCGAGATGAACAGTGTAGTGGACGAATTTCAGCAAAGAACGGGACGAAAGAGCATAGCGTGGCGAGACACAGCCAAGGCAACCGACGCTAGGGCGGGAGCAAGCCAAGCAGGCAGCGACGGCGGCAGCAGCGGGCGGTAGGGTCAGGAAAGGCAGCGGCGCGATCAGAGCGCGGCGCCGCCGAGGAAATTGGTGGCGTGGGCGCTGGCGCCGCTAACAAGCGTGAATGCTGGCAGGCGGACAGGTAGGCAGCGGCTGCGCGGCGCGGCGCGGCGAGCAACAGGTTTGGCCGCAGTGAATGGCTCGGCCGGCAGGCAGGCGAGCGACCTTGCCCCCTGCTTCAGCCGGCACCCCCGGCTCTGGAATCCTCTCTACCTGGCCGCTCATTCACACTGCCGGCGCCCGCGGCACGCCTGCGCTCTACTGTGCTATGTTGTGCTGCGTCGGCCAGGGCTGTGGTGCTCGCTGCATTGCTACGTGGGCAGTCGTCAGACGCACTTGGCATTAAGCAGCCCAGATGCCCAAGTCTAAATATACGTCCAATTTGTGTTCTAGTTATCCCAGATGGCAGGCTGGAATTACAGCCACAGGAAGCGCTGATCTCAGCGGTTACACCTGTCTTTTAGGGATCCAGCAAATAAACAAGATCTAGTGTTTTGTCAAGAAAAAGAGCTTTATCTTCTGCCCGCTTATAAAATACAGTGTTTCAGAGTCTTATCCGGTAGCACATTCTTCACCTCAAACCCCGTGAAGTCTGCGACGCTGGCTACCACGCAGGTCGCGTGCTCTACTATCTGAGCTACCCAAGCACGACTCACGCCCCGTCCTCACAACTTTACTTCTGCCAGTACCTCGTCTCAGATGGTAGAACACCTAGCTGCGAAAAGAAGAGGTCCCGAGTTCATAATCGAGGTCAGTTGGTGCATTAAACCTTGCACCACAACGTTTCCGCAGTTACGGACGGCTAAAGAGGCAGAGTGGCTCAATATTTCTGTAGGGGAGTTTCAGCGACTTGTGGAGTCCATGCCATGTCGAGCTGCTTGCTGCACTACGACGGGCAAAAGGTGGTCTGACACAATATTAGGAGGTATCCCATGACTTCTGTCACCGCAGTGTAGTTTCACTCGGGACCACACTCCGTCTTCCCTATGTGGTTCAATTGTTGTTTGGAACTACTGAATGCTTGTGCAGACACCAGTGTTACCTACAACCGATTAAAATCACTCCTAACTGTTAAGTGCTGTGTGTTCTCATTACTACTTGAAGCAGAAACCTGACGCTCAATTTCTCGACCATGACCAGACTGAAGGCGTTTTAAATGCGTATGTACCGCCAAATATTAGTCCCATGACTATATAGCGTGGCCAAGGACGACGTTAGTAAAAAAAAACTCTTAATCCTCGCCAGCGTATCAAAGCAGCTTTTCTATGCTACATTTTCTGAAGCAGTAAGTACAGCTTCATGCAGCTTACAACAAAAGCAAAGACAGGAAGAAACACAGTCACAGAGGAGTCTGCTGGTCGCAAGATATCCTCCAGTAGCTCGACATCGAAGACAATGCAGCTTCGATTATAATATCTCAAAACAAAGAACAATGTTGCATGGTGATTGGCAATCTTCTGTAAATTACAGCATCCAAAAAAAAAACACCAATTTATACGCAACTACGCACACTTGATAGAATTCAGTCGCCCTCTGACCAGCCACAGGTAAGGCGACGTAAATGATCCCAGTTGGTACTTCCGCTTGTGTGTCAGTGGAAACGGACACTAACGACTGTTAACGTGTAATATCTTATACATTTAATCATCTAAATCTAAGCGAGCCACATTTTTTACAACTCGTGAGTCTTAAGACTGGTTCGATGCTGCGATGCTACCCCCCATCGTTTTCTATCTAGCGCTAATCTTTTTAATCTCAACGCCTGGGTTCTTGTTTTATGGAAAGGACCTTTGTCAGGCTGCTGTGCAATTTTAGTCAAGACCTTTCCCACCCCATGCATCCACTACGTCCACACACGTAACTAACACATCAAATTCCAGATTCATCAACACAGAAAACATTTTACTGCATCAAAGAGCACACTGTTTTCACCTAGCTAAACGAAATAGCACGTTCGTTGTTTTGTTCAATGGGTATTGAGAGGTATCACAGCTATAAAAACAAGGTCGTGTGGCCTTTCCGTGGATCGTCGTGTCACTAACCTCTACGCTTGAGCTGCAAATGAGGTTCAAGGTGGCTAATGATTGGTTTGTAAAGTACGCTCTATAACTCAGCGGTCTCTATCAGCTGATTTGTTAGGCCAGCCTATAAGAGCGAGATCTTCCCTGATTTTTCCGCATCGAGAACATTAACGGGGGTATTTGTAACTCCTGTGAAATAAAAGAAGCTGAACTAATTATCGAACCTGTCGTGCCCTATAACCATACCCCGTGTTACAAGACTTCTGCGACATTGTGCGTGTCAACAAAATGACTCTGAGCGCTATGGGACTTAAATTCTGAGGTCATCAGTCCCCTAGAACTTAGAACTACTTAAACCTAAATAAACTAAGGACATCATACACATCCATGCCCGAGGCAGGATTCGAACCTGCGACCGTAGCGGTCGCGCGGTTCCAGACTGTAGCGCCTAGAACCGCTCGGCCACTCGGGCCGGCCGTGCGTCAACAGATTACGAAATGTGCGCGTACAGATTTTTATATTGCTCGGCTTCTTGCCGCGACGAGTTGGTAAAAAGTGGACCCCGTTCCAACGGGAAGGTGCGAAAGAGAAAAAAAGTAGAAGAAGAAGACTTGTCTCTCCTCATGAGTTACTCCGACATTCCACGTACGTACCTCTATTGGTACCTCTGATCCGTAACACACTTGTCGCGAATAATAAGGAAATAGGATGAAATTCAAGACGATACAGAGCAAGAACTGCACGATGAAAGGCAATTGTCTGGGTCACTGAACAATGCTGTACGTAAAAGCGTCAAGAATAGTTCAGTGCAAGAGAGTGAAATATTATAAAGGACAGTACACCACAACCCAGCTTACAAACGACGGAGAACACTGCAGTATAGATTGCTTAGGAATGAAGTTAACAGAGTGCAAGTAGGGTAAATCAGGAAGGACGAGAGAAATATATCAAGACACTGAGAAAGATATGATTGCCGGTACAACTGACACGGTGTAATCCAACATTAAACGCATAATGCAAAACGTGTTTAGCTACGAGCCGCACATGAAAAACCCCTATTAATCCATAATCGAAGACAGACAGCTGGCAGGAGCGCACAACGAACTGTTCCGAGGTACACCGTCCGTCCAAGAAGTTCCGAGACTACTTTTAGTCCTAGTGTATATGCGACGTCTGCGCCGTAACTACTCCGACAGCTTGTAGACGTGTGGCTGTAGTGTGTCAATGTTGTAACAAATCGCAATGGAACACAATCCCTAGATCCGATGTTCGAGACATTATCCGGAATGTTTTGAGCAAGAATGAAGTCTACGCAAAGAATGTCCCGCACACATTGGCTCCCGAATAAAAATGATGCATGGACTTCTGCCGAAACCTGATTAACACGCAAAACGCGGACAGTTATTTTCTGGAAAACATGATAAAGGGTGATTGGACTTGCTGTTATCAGTGCGAACCTACCATAAAACGACAAACAGCAAAATTTTACGTGGTAAGTTACCGCTTTGAGACGCCATAACCAACATCCAAGCCAACGTGACGCACTAGTTGAACAACATCCCAAAGAACCATTTTTATGACAGTTTCACATGGTGATATGAACACCTGTGTGTTGTACTTGAATGGGGCAATTCCGTGTAAAAAACCTGAAGCATTAAAACCACCATCTTAGCTTTTCTCTATTTCTTTATTAGTCCAATTTCTAAAGTTTCTCGACTGACAGGGTATTACAGAAGAGGAGTAGGAATTTGATGTGGAAAACACAGAATCCTGTTAGGTGGTCACAGTTTACGTAGCATAGAATTACATGAGCTCACATTAGCCAATAACATTCGATGATACACATCCGAAGTTACTGACACCTGCGGGCGGTGTAGCAACTAGAAGGGTATTTGAGTTGGTGTCAAAAATCTATCAAACGAGTGAATTTCCAACAGATCTTCAGGAAAGCATTGTCATCACATTGTTAAAGAAGGCATATGCGGGAAAATTTGCATCTGTGGTGTAATTAGTCTGACAAGTCATGCATATGAAAAACACATCAAGTGCCAGACGAGCAATTCTGACATTGCAGTTGGTAATGGAAGACAGGCTGAGGAAAAATCAGGATACCTTGTTAGCGTATGTGGACTTAAGAGAGAGCCTGCGCCTATGTAAGGTGGAATAAGATTTTCATAACCCTTAGAATATCTACAACACCTAAAATCTATAGTGAGAGTAACGAAGGTGGATGGTCAAACAAGACAAGTTTGTGTTAAGAAGGATGTACGGCGCACACTTGTTCAAGTTGTACATCGCAGAAGCTGTGAAGGACGTGAAAGAAAATTTCTTAGGAGAAATTAAAGATCAAGGGTAATAAATGTCAACGATGATGTTCGAAGACACCACAACCTTCCGATCTGATGTAAAGAAGATTCAAAAACCTGTTGAAAGAAATTGACTGCAAACTTCGTCCCAAGTGTGGATTAAGAATAAACAGAGCGAAGATGGAGATGAAGAGTAGTAAAAAGGAAAATAATGAATTGCTTAACATCAAAATTGAGAACGCCAAGATAATGGAAAAAAGAGAAAGTATTCTTCTTCCTAGGAAGCACGATTACAAGACATGTAGATAATAAGGCAGATATCAGAAGTAGATTGACATAGGCAAAGAAAGCTTTTTCAGACAAATGAATTTATTTATTGATATGGACGTCGAAAAAATGTTTCTGAAAGTGCACATCCGTATCGGAGCATTTTGTGCAAGACAACGGCGAACATTCGGATATCCGGAGAAGAAGAAACTGTAAGAATTTTAAATGGGGTGATACCAAGACTTCAAAAATTAAATGGACGAGCTACCAAAAAGAATAGGTGAGGTAAGGTTAAGGCAAACACGGCATCCATAAATAGCTGACCTAGCGGTGGAAGCAGCAGTATGCGGTGAAAGAAACCTGCGCACGCCACATGCACGGACCGTCATAGACGTCCCAGAGTAGTTACGCGAATACAGGTAAGATCGATATAATCAGCATGACTTTATGGAATACAACTTTACTTTTCATTACTACAGTGACTGACAAAAAGAGTGAAGCACCCAGAAGATAAGTAAACGAGATGAGACTTAACAGGTCGAGAGGGTATGTGATGTTTCAGTAACTACAATAGGCAGTCAAATTTACAAAGAACTTGGCAGTGTGAGCTCACTTATCAGTAGGACGTTACACACCGTCTGGCTTATACACGTGTACTGATTCGGTTGGGATGGGTGTCATAAAACCGTTGTAACCTCTCTACGCGAGGTGGCCCACGACTGTTGTAATTTGTTCTACATAACCTGGATACTGGCACTGCGAACGAGATGACGTCCAATCAGGGACGATCCATGTTCAGTCGGTGCTTATTTGGGGATCTCGCTGGCCACAGGAATGCATCATCACGCAGACACTTCATATTGACAGATGCTACGTTTGGACGAGCATTGACCTGTTGAAAAATGGCACCACGATATTGGCACATGAGAGGTAACACATGAGGGTATTGGCACATGAGAGGTAACACATGAGGACGCAGAGTGGCAGTCACCTACCGTTGTGCCATCAGACTTCGCACATCATACCCAATGGCTCCCCGCACGATGACGGCAGGAGTAACACAGCTGTGCGTCCCCAAAACATTAAAAGCATCGGACCTTTCTGCAGGTTGCCTAGCAGTCGCCGATGATGGTCAACCGCGATTCATCGGTGAGCACAATGTGACGCCGTTCATCACCAGTCCATGTTTCACGGTGAATGCAGCGGTTTCCGTTGCGGTATTAACGGCAGCCTAAGCATGGGACGAGAAATCCCCTAGTCCGGCTGCTCCTTGTTTCAGATCAGTGGTGAGGGGTGATAATGTTGTAGGCAGTCCATTACTTGTTCTCCGATGGCAGACACAGATGTGAAAGCGTTACGATAAGCTCTGTGCACGATCCGGCTATCCTCCAGTGTGGACAGACGTGGTCGACCGGAATCTTGGTGACTAGTATGCCTAGCCTCACTCCCCCATGAAGTCCAACATCGGGTCACTGACACATCCGAATGCTCCACCAATCTGCAAACTATGCGATCCGACCAGCTGACCAAATACAGACCCACAATGTTCCTTTCAGACCCTGTCAGGTGCTGATAACGCTGTCTCACACGCGTATGCGACATTTCCGCGTCCTCACAGCATTATGTCACTACATTATTGAAAGGTGATCGTGGTGCTGATCACGGAGTTACGGAAGTGACTCGTATTGGGACGTGTGGTGAGTATCGTTGTACTGATTGTTGCTTTGCGTCCAGAGGCAGCTGGTAGCACTGTCTCATTCGCTGTGAAGTTTTACAGAAAATCTCGTGCACAAGTATCGACAAAAATCAGCAGTTTCCATCCGAGCTCTTCTACTGGTCAATCAATTTGCGTGTGTCAAATTGGGAACATATCTTCCGTTCACTTAATCTGTGTCAATAACAGCGTTTACACTATCGTATCTTTGCTAATCTCAAATTTGTCCGATATCAATTACATATACATTCATCGATTTTTGTGGCAGTACCTGTCACCCTTGCTCGTTATAGTTTCTTGTTTATGTTTGTTGACTGATGGGCTGACTGACGGTTCGCATAATCAGTACATTCTACTTTGTTCCAAAAGCCAGTGCGAGACGAGAATGTGTTCAACGTCCTGTCGATCAAATGGTCATTTCTAATGGAGCACAAACTTGGAATGGAGTAGGACGGGAAAGAATATCTGTTGTGTACTTTTTTTAAATAAGTAAGAGCGACCCTCACTTTAAGCAGTTTAGAGCTGGCCCGAGTGGGAGTTGCATCCGCCCCTCCGGAGTCCAGTCCCTAAACAATGCGCCACTATGCTCTGTACGTTTCAACCAGTCATAAAACATTTTATTCAAGACGTTCCCGGTCAATTTCCCTGCATCAGTATCGATGTGTTGCCGTCTGTGATTTTCACAGTTAAAACAGTATTTAAGGGTCTGCACCACCGCGCGAGGACCACAGTAGACAAATCTTCTTATGGTAAGTGTGTACAACGCCACGTGGCGCTGTCAGAAATTTCTCGATTTGTTTTTAACACTTGAGTACTTTCTTATCAGTCCAGTTACATAGCTTTCGAATCTTTATGAGAAACTATGAAACTAATAATTAAGGAGCTTACAATGTGTGCAGAGATGGTTTCATCATATTCTCAGGCTGATTTCATATTCGTACCTTGTGTCATGTAGTAAGAGCTCTGCTAGGATTCTAAAAGATATATAACACACAACGCATATCACGTCACCGGATAGATGCTTTGAACTTGCTTTTACAACAATAAATTTAATCTTTTTTCCCTTGTTGATGTTTAATTTGTGTGTCCATTATTTTGTGACATGGTATACTTTAATGATGCCACATCCGTTCCGTCTCACCACACAGCCACATTTTATGGAGGTATCCAGTAACCATTTGCTGCATAGTTGAAACACGTCCGAGGAACATAGTGATTAGGTACATTTATGTTAACACCATTATGTTTAGTGATCTGTTTCTACAACATTAGAACAGAGGTTTATCGCTTCCGGCGCGGATATAAAACACAGCAAGCGCAATTAGCGTGCAGCCATGCGGGCATTTATATCACTTTCTGCGAACGAGCTTCAGAGGCTGAAGTTTCCGAACGCACGTCACCATAGCGCCCCATCGGTATAAGCGCTTGCTTCCCTGCCCATGTAAGTATGAATAAGCATCAGTGCAGGTCACTGTCGAATGTAACTCTGTACTGAAAATCCATAAGCAATGCCATGCCTGATTATACGTTTTGTTTTCCTTTGGTGCAAAACGATTCTTTGTGAGTCCAGCCACCATGACTGCCGATTAGCCAAGACATAAAATTGATAATTGGTTGCACTGAGAAAACAAGTAAAGTAACATCAATTTCTTTGGCAGATGTAGCCCAGAAGGCATTCTCAATTCTTGATGAGATCATTCTTAACGATGTCAGACACTGTAACCATGGCTACAACGCTGCACTAAACAAGCACTGCGATCAGTCATTTAGGAGAAAATAGTTTCAAAATGAGTTAAGTTCAACAGCTTCACGTCTACATAAATAACATATGCCCTCACTACATTTCCGCCTACATAGACAAACAACTTTCGTATTTCCTATTTCAGGTAGGAGGGACAGGGGTAATTTTTCCCTTACACATATCTGACGATATAATAACTGTAAACTAATATGCAAGTTTAACTTTGCTCCCTGCTAGTCCACGAAATCCGACTAGAAGCTGTCAACCGAGTCAAACGAAGGTTCCACTAACAAGAAAATTCAGCTCTCATTTACTATACCACCAGAGCGTTTTAGGTTGTTACCAGGTCTGGTAGCGTTTACATGGGGCGTGCACAACACCAGGCAATTTGTCAATGAATTAAGAAATGCTTTTTCCTCTGCTCTTCTGACAGCAAATGTTCACTGCTCAAATAAGCCACGTTCAGTTTGCTTTCATGCATTATTGCTAAAATGATGAAATATTTCGGGCCTGTGGGAATTTCCAGTACCGGTGCCGGAAAAAAAGCAAGCGAAGTGTTAAAGAACAGGGAAATCACTAAACGAAAGATGACTGAATATTTGATCGTTATGTCGAAGAACGAAGAACTGTGTCGAAATAAAGAATTCCGTACTGAGCCCACGCTGTAGATTAACAAAAAAAAACCAAATTAGCGAGTTACTTTCTGATATATCCTCATATATACCCAAGGGCTGACTTATAGCACGCTCTGTACCACTTTGTTTCGTATTACGCGCTTTCAACCTTTCGGGAACGACGGAAGCGCTATCTGCAATAACACCGCCAGGACACGTCAAATCTCGCCGAAGAAGAGTGCAGAGTGTCAATACTAGTAATATCTAAGATTCAGTGATGGTGTACCGTAATGTGTGAATATTCGTACATTCTCTGACAAATTGCTGCGCCTATAAAGACATTTGTGAAAGCGCCAGTGAAGACCGAAAATATGTCCCATGTTCTAACATCGTCACATGGGACTAAGTGGAGCAGCAAACAATACTAGAACGCTAAGTCACCGCAAAATACTGTACTATATATTTATTTCAAACAATTTCTCGTACCTGGACAATTGAAGGGATTGGCTGAAGAAAGTGCTAAGCCATCAACTTAGCAATGATTGCGACCATGTCATCTATTATGTTTTTGAGAGCTCCACATACTGGTAACAAGTACTTCCATTTATTCCGCTAGAAAGTAGTGTCTACTACATTTTTTTTTACCTTATTGTATTTGTTTTCTCCTCACTGAATTTAACAAACATATAACACACTATAATACAAAATGATGCTCTCGGGGTTTTCTTCTGTAGATCCTTTCAATTGTTGCCGTCTGCACACTGGAACAACGATCCTAGGGAACACACATCCCACGCAATACCCACGTATCTCTCAAACTATAAGCGGGTGTAAATCAAACCTGCTTGTAGACTACCCAATCCCAAGCATTTGCACAATGGGCACACGCTGACAACAAAGAAGTACTATAGAGGTGACGTAGGTATCATCGGCATTGAAATAATTATTCTCGCCGACAAGAGTAGTGTCCTATGAAGACCATGAGGAGAGAACTGCTTTAGTATCTGTGGTAATCTCGGCTCGACAACTTTCGTCCAGGCGCCACACGGTATTGAGACTTCAGCCATAACACCACCGTGTGGTTTCCTAAAGCCATCGATCGGTGGTTTCATTAGTGCAGCCGGATGACTACAGGTGCTCCTCTCTAAAGGATCAGACCTTCCAATTTGGTGATTTTCTGAACCTGGCTTGCGTGGCGGATGGAGCCACCGACACGATGACTGACACCCGAAAAAAAAGGAAGATTCGTTTTGAGTACGAGCTGTTGGTCACCAAGGATAGCTCGGACGATCAATGGCCCCACAAGAATTAAAATTCCATAGTAAATGACGTAATACCGTATAAAAACGCTGAACTGTTATTAAAGGGGAACTGAATTAAAAGTCTCTTTAGGTATCCTGTTGTATGTTTTCTCTTTTATCACAAAGTAATTCTATGCGAATGCTCAAAAATGTGACAATACGGCTGTTATCAAAGGCGTAGAACACGATTTTTT
The DNA here is from genome assembly GCF_023864345.2 of Schistocerca serialis cubense. Taxonomy (NCBI): domain Eukaryota; kingdom Metazoa; phylum Arthropoda; class Insecta; order Orthoptera; family Acrididae; genus Schistocerca; species Schistocerca serialis. The sequence continues at coordinate 358,186,209 of NC_064641.1, read as the reverse complement.
TCATTTAGATAATCATTTGCCAGCAACTGCAAGCCTCAACTGTAACTACGTCATCACAATTAACAAACTGTTAACCGAAACCAAATCACTTGGACATACATGTCTAAATTAGACGTATTTGAAAATATTTCGCACACTGCTATTACAACACACACACACACACACATATATATATATATATATATATAAGTGTGCAACGAATGTCTGTAACAGCACATTCAGCAAGGTACAATTGTTTGACAATGAAGTCCTTATTCCATTACATCTATTTGGGTAATAGCGCATTTCGTACATACCTTGCAAAATATGCGACACTGATGGATGGAGTCATCGACACTGAATCCTGAAATAAAAACAGCAATACATATATATATATATATATATATGTAAAAGAGGGTACACGCAGTAATACGAAAGAATATACGATATAATGAATACATAGACTCTAAGAGTAGTTCCTCACTAGAAACATAATGAAAATTTGAGGAACAGCTTACTAATATGCAATAGAATACATACAAGAATTTTCCATATTCTGCTCTGAGACCTTGCGCAAAATTTACAGCAATATCTCGTCCAGTTTTAGTTGACATTTTTTTCTGACTTTCGCAACACTGGCCCACAGAACAATCTGCGGAAGTCCAACAGAAACACGAGCAATAAGCTTTATCAAAACTAAAATTGTAAATTTTCATAATTTTCTAAACGCGTCGAGGATTGTTATGCCCTTCATTTCGATATTTTGGTTCTACTTCCACATGCAATCTGTTCTGCTTTTAATATATTAGGTCTAGTAATCGTCGTTTAATCTTCCCCCCCCCCCCCCCTCTGGTTTCCAAAGAAGTCTCTTCGAGAGTAAGAGAATTCCAACGCTAATTTCTGACCATACCTAATTGTCACTAACAATGTAATTAATGAGAAAATTAAATCGCAAACAGCGAGAGCTTGTTGAATTCCTGCTTTTTTAAATGGTTGGCTTCTTATTGAGTAAATTAGAACGAGGAGTGGTATGCGGTAAACAACCTCGTTTCTGGTACGCACATCTGTATGAGGGCTCTAATGACCACTCTCGCCTCTCTTGTCAACAGAGTAACGCAATGTGTGTCCCATTTCTGCATTGCTAAAAATTTGCAAGAAGCATGAAACATCTTGCACGTAATCAGCGTGGTTTGCAGTGCCAGACACCATTTCTTCCCATGCACAACACAAACCTCTGCACATTTATTGAGTTTGGAACCGAACGTGGGAGAATCGAGGCTCTTGAATATTTTAATACTTTCTCCCCAATTCCGTCTTCCCTCAACAGATTAACGCTGATGTTACGAAGTCATCAAATACACGTGCCTAAATTAATGGAACGGATATGATGCAAAATGCTCCATTGAGTCCAAAGGAAATAAAACCCTCATCAAGGACATCCCAGGAACCGTGGATGATTAATTATCTTTAAGTGTTCTATAAACTGTTGCTTACCCATTTCTCTTGTCGTTTTGCTCTCAGACGCAGGAATGTTCGAAAGAACTCACTATGTAAACAACATTATTACGAAAACACATATTGATATGATCAACAACTCGTCTGCCTGTTGTAATGGATCTAAGATATTCTGGACGTGTTACCAAAAAGCCTATCTAACCACCAACTGGGCTTATAGGTAAGGCGATGTTGCCCTGGGAGAATTCGTATTGTATTCTCTCTCCAAGGTGTTGGTCTGGTATATATCCTAAGAGAAAAGAAAACAAAAGAATGTAACTATGAAAGGACAACAACAGAGAAAGTATTGGAATAATGATAATGCAACAAAACAGGATCTTGGAAATCAGTAGATTCTAAAAATGACCGGACGGAATGTCAACAAAGAAAACATAGGTGCAAACGTAACTGCTATTATCTACACTAGTAATGATTCACAGTTCACACAGGGGAGGAACAGTGCATGGGGATACAAAACGTAATATGATAGTTTTATTCCTGAATGGAAAGAATTTCACAAGCTTCGGGTTATCGTTAGTACACTAGGAAACAGCAATCTCGTCTAGAAAAGCGAACGCATGTCAAACACTAAAATCATCAACTCTGTGGATCATTATAAAGTTGAGCTAATAGAAAACGACCTCATGGGGTTGCCGAAGAAATGATTTGAAAGTGTATGTTGGAAGAAATACGCCATCTATTTCAAGGAAAAAATATCTAATGAAGTCCAACTTACCCGATGTCACGTACCATGACGCCCCTCCCCGATACATCGTGAATGAAAAGGGAGAACTCACATTAAACACTTACCAGTTCTGCAAAAAAGGCTCTATAGTACTGCTGAAAAGGAGTGACAGGTGCTTTGAAACAAACGACTACATAACGAAAGACGAAAATGGACAACTGTGCAAACGCTGGAGAAACGTAAATTTCGGTTTTTGTGTTGTTTCTTAAATTTTCGTGCACCCTCTAACTTCTTAACCGGATAACAGATGGTGTCGCTATAATGACTTTGCCGTAAAAGTCATCAACCCAGACACTGATTCCAGCACAATAGGCACTGTTGTGGCTTGATTGCCTCAGTCCTGCCTAAGATTGTGTTATCGACCTGTTGCAAAGAACACTTGTTCGAATTCGAAGCATGGTGTAACTCGACACTTTTACTTACACAAAAAACTCACGGGAGCGCCAGGTCATGGTAGCGCGGCATGCTAGATATATCCTCACTGTGGTGGTACCTAGACCAATTCACGTTTTCTAACTTTTCCTGAATATTTATGCGAGCACCATTCTATAAGGCAAT